>NW_015552603.1:576571-576977 GCF_001515605.1 Sinocyclocheilus anshuiensis | reverse complement strand
GGCTGCACGTAAGAATCTATTCATATATGAATCGCGATTCTGTCTTCTAATGATTCTAATGGATTCACAAGTTTCAAAATCAATGTTCTAAAGCAGCGGTTCTTAATACCGTTCCTCGCGTTCCCCTGCTCTGCACACGCTCTGCATCTCTCTCTCTCATTCAGCTTACCTCCAACAATGAACTGTTACAATTAGGGATGCATGGTATCGGTATCGGGCCCGATACTGAGCTCTTGTACTCGTACTCGTACTCGTTAAAATGCCCCGATACCAAACGCCGATATCACACAGCATGTGATAAGTGCCATATTCAGACAAAGAAACACCGACAACCGACAGCAGAATGGAGTTATTAGAGATTAAAGATGTCTACGAAGTATATGTATGCAATGAATATAAAACATTC
>NW_015552603.1:573786-575665 GCF_001515605.1 Sinocyclocheilus anshuiensis | reverse complement strand
GGGTTTGGAACGACATGAGGGTGAGTAATTAATGACAGAATTTTCATTTTTGAGTGAACTATCCCTTTAAAGAAATTAATAATTTTATTCAGTAAGGATGCATTAAATTGATCAAAAGTGACAGTGCAGTCATTTATAATGTTACAAAAGATCTCTATTTCAAATAAATGCTGTTATTTTGAACTTTCTACAGTATTCATCAAAGAATCCTGAAAAGTAAAATGTTTAAATAAAATAAAATGTGAAAAATCACAATTTCCACAAAAATATGAAGCAGCACAATTGTTGATGATGATCCTAAATGTTTCTTGAGCAGCAAATCATCATATAAGAATGATTGCATCAAAAACCCCCCGCAGAAATAGGTGTTGGAAATGAGACATACTGGTAAGAGAATTTAAGCTTACATAAACAGCACTTACCTTGATAAACATCATCCATTGCAGCATAATCAGCAATGGGTTCATCAGCCTGTAGAGGAAAAAGTCCAAGTAAATAATCCTTAAAACGGCTAAAAGTCTAATTTAATACACCTACATTACCGTTTAAAAGTTTGTGGTCAGTTTTTTTTTTCTTTGAAAGAAATACTTTTATTCAGAGCACACATGATTAAAAGTCCCAGCATTTATGATGCTATTTCAAATAAATGCTATTCTTTTGAACTTTCTATACATTAAGAGACCTTGAAAAAATGATCAGTTTCCACAAAAATATTGAGCAGCAACAACTGTTTTCATCATTGATAATATGAAATGTTTCTTGAGCAGCAAATCATCATATAAGAATGATTTCTGAAGGATCATGTGAAATACTTTGATCACAGGAATAAATTACATTTAACAATATATTCACATAGAAAACAGTTATTTTAAATAGTAATAATATTTCAGTAAAATTTTTACTGAATGAATATTGATCAAATAAATGCAGCCTTGGTAAGCAGAAGAGACTTCTTTCAAAAACATTAAAAAACCGACCCCAAACTTTTGAATGGTGTTCTGATAGATACTAATGAAACTTCCACTAATACTGGAACAATGAAGCAGGTCTTTTCAGACAGAGACATGATCATCTATAATCATGATTGATTCAAACGCACCACATGCCACTGGCCATCATTGATGGCTTTTCCTCCGCTGGTCATTTTGATGGAGTGTTCATTCTTAAACTGAACCTCGATGCGGCCAGACCGTAAACCCAACATAAACCAGGAGTCCTGCGAAGACTCGGCATACAGAATCACTCCCTCAGGATCAAACGTGCGGAAATCAAATTCAGCTGCAAACCTGTGGCAAAAATTCATGTTACACACTCCAAAGTTATCTTAGTATTACTTATATACTATCATAACATTTATTAATATTTTGAATTAGCTTTTATTTTTTATGTTTTATTACATTTAGCTTTCATTTATTTTTATTTCAGTTCTAATTTGAGCAATTTTAGTACTTGAGCTTAAAATTATTTTGTTTCAGATAGTTGTCATATATATTTTTTTTCAGCACCATTTTAAATTAATGAACAAATATTTTTCATTTTAATTTTATGTACTTTTGTCATTTTGTTTTCCAATTAATTTTATTTCTATTTCATTTAGTTTTAGTGTTCTTTTTTTTACTTTAAGTAAAAGTTTTTTAATGTAAGTTTTCCACCTAATATTTAGATTTTATTTATTTCTGCTTTATTGCAGTTAGCGAAAATTATTTTATTGTTATTCATATACTACTGTAGTATTTGTTTATATTTTGAATTAGCTAAGTTTCTGTTTTCATTTTAATTGTAGGTCATTTTAATGTTAGTTTAATTTTCTTACATGCTTTTGTCATTTTTATTTTTTACCAAATACATAAAAATATTTAAATAAATTTTTATATATATA
>NW_015552603.1:563708-573102 GCF_001515605.1 Sinocyclocheilus anshuiensis | reverse complement strand
TTTAATTTAATTGAGTTAGCAGTGTCAACACGGAAACACTCACAAAGGATTGGTTTCTCATCTACTGAACAAACAACACATTTAAATTGAAATTAGCAGACTTTTCTGGAATATATCAGATGAACCTTCAGAAAATGATGTTCATCCATTCAGGAGGTAAAACGAAATATTCTATCAGCTGCACTTTATAAAAAAGTGACGTGACATGTGGCCAAGTATGGTGACCCATACTAGGAATTAGTGCTCTGCATTTAACCCATCCTAAGTGCACACACACAGCAGTGAACACACACACACCGTGAACACACACCCGGAGCAGTGGGCAGCCATTTATGCTGCGGCGCCCGGGGAGCAGTTGGGGGTTCGGTGCCTTGCTCAAGGGCACCTCAGTCGTGGTATTGAAGGTGGGAGAGAGCGCTGTACATTCACTCCCCCCACCTACAATCCCTGCTGGTACGAGACTCGAACCCGCAACCTTTGGGTTACGAGTCCAACTCTCTAACCATTAGGCCATGACTTCCCCACTTATCAGGAACATTCTTCACTAACAGAACAATAAGACACACCTACACTGTCTGAATGGGAAAACTGCTAGTGTTTAGTTACAGCTTCTATCCCAGCATTCCTCAGAAACATAATAACTGTGATAGTCATACTTGGTGTCGGCCTGCAGACGGAAGCGCAGGTATATGACAGGTAAACCGGAGAACTGCTCTCCCAGATACAGCATCTGCTCATGCTTGTAGTCATACAGATCCAAACACTTGGGGATCTTCTCACACTGACGGCTGTCCTCCGCCAGCTTCACACCTTTACGCCCGTCACAGTGACACGAGAAACTCCCGATAGTGTTCACGCACTCGCCATCACACACATCCTGCTCACACTCATCCAGATCTGACAAAAACACACAATCATATTAGATTAAATGAATAGTTCAACCAAAAGGCATTCCATCAATTGCTCACCAATGGTTTCATTGGTGAGCAAGTGATCTAATGCTTCATTTCTCCAAACCTGATGAAGAAACAAACTCATCTACATCTTGGATGGCCTGAGGGTGAGGATATTTCCAGGAGATTTTCATTTTTGAGTGAACTATTCCTTTAACTTAAGTCAGTCTCTACTGTAATGAACTGTGATGTAGATCGTTGCAAGTCAGTAATTTTTGATGTTTGAGGCAGGGCTCCAGACAAAAAAAGTCAACTAAGGAGCCACTGGCTCCTATAAGAAAAAACATTAGGCGCCAAACAATTTTTTTAGGTGCCACAGAATAAACGCGTTTTATTGAATTTTTTTACATTTACATTTAGACATTTAGCAGACGCTTTTATCCGAAGCGACTTACAAATGAGGACAATGGAAGCAATCAAAATCAACAAAAGAGATTTTTTAACACTTAACATTTCAGCCATACTGTCATGTGTTTATATCTAATCTTTTCTTGTCTTTATCAGCATTTTAATACTCACCGACACATTTGCGTGAGCTCATGTTGTACTGGTATCCCGAAGGGCAGCGGCACTCAAACGTTCCCGGAGCATTGACACATTTAGAAGGTTCCACACACACACTGGGATACAGGATACACTCATTGATATCTGCAACGACAGACACACACACACACACACACACACACAATCAGATCCATAAACACACAGCAATATACAAACATCAGCATTAGTGTTATTTTAGTATCACTCATATACTTTTTTCGTATTTAGATAAAAAAAAAAAATATATATATATATACATTCTGCTTTAAATGTTTAGTTAAAGTTTCATTAATTTTCTTTTGTGTTTTTGGTCATTTTTATTGGGTCCTTTTAAGTCCCTGTCTATATAGTAATTATTAGTTTTGATTGAAGTTTTAGTTTATTTAGCTTTAGTTATTTGATCAATTACATTTAACTGAATGAAAAAGAGAAATGTTGTATTTATATTAAATATAAATACATAAATTTATACTTATTTTTAATTCATATATTAAATTAATTTGATATTTCCAGTAACAAAAATGTTTTTTATGATTTAATATGATATGATATGATATAAGTTTTAGTTAATGATAATAAACCCCATGAGCATCAGGTCAAACACATCACACACTCGCAATAGCAAAAAAGTCTGAACACAGTGAATGAATCTACAGCATCACAATTGAACACACTGAATCATGCTCCTCATGACCTAAAAAACCATCTGATCTAAATGCTTCTGCTTCAATGCTCAAAATGAGTTTGACTTGCACCAGATAGTAGCCGAAAAGCATCATGAATCGCTCATCACACGTTCCTCCTTCACCAGCATCCCAGAATGCATCTCATGAAGAACGGATCTGCAATCTAGTCAAAGATTTGCATTTGTGTTTTCATCATTCCCAGAATTCCACTGGTGTGCTTTCATCACTGCACTGTTATTCTAACATGAGGAAAAGAGTCAGAACGAGCGCATGTAACTCATGTGTACCTAGTTGTACAAACCACACAATTATATGATCCTGTTGATAAAGTCACAGGCACAGGCAGTGAAACAGCATCTGATGATTTATAAGCTTAAAAACACGGTTACATAATGAACCTTTAAGACGCTGTGTGTGTGTGGATGTGGTTTTAATATGAACGTTGGACCTCACAGCTGGAGAGAATCATGTTTCGCTTTTACAGGAAAATCCCAGGATTCCTGGAACAGCTGCTGGAGATCAAACTCGACTGGCAGAGGTGAAGCCAGAGGATCAGAAATACAACGCTGACCTCTGACCTGTGCAGTGACTCTCACCATTGCAGAGGATGTTGTCAAGGGTGTAGAAGCCCTTCTCACAGCTGCACATGAAGCTGCCGGGGAGGTTGTAACACGTTTGGCTGCAGCCCGCAGGGAATTCTGGGTCTTCACACTCATTAATATCTGTGAACAAATGGAGTCAATAAAATAAATACCAATAAAGCTGCAGACAGATAGTCTGTTCACCACTAGTACTAACTTCTGAGCTAGGTGGCGCTGTAACCTTTGCTTGTAAATGCATTATTTACATTTATGCAGTTGGCAGACGCTTTTATTCAAACGATTTACACAGCATTTAAGGTTTAAATTTGATCAGTTCATGGATTCCTTAGCAAAATGATGATATATCTGGGTTATTATAGTAAACAAAAACTGAAACAAAGAAAACTTAAAATAAAAATAAACATTACCTGAAATGAAATAAAATATGAAAAAACTTTGTTTCAACTAGTTTCCAAAGCAACATTTCAAATTTTCATTTAGTTTAACTTATTAAAATAACTAATACTGTTATATATTCAAACATAATTGTACAATACTACTGTATTTAATTTGCAACAGTGTTATTGTAAATGAAAAAAATATATATTGTAAATTTTATTGTAAACTAAAAATCACTCACTTCATTAAATATTAAATACTTAAAGAAAGTTTAAAGAAAGGATTAAAGAAAGTTCAGTTTCACACTTAGAGAGAGATCGACTGATGATCACTTTTCCCAATATTTTTCCTGATATTTTAGCATTTTTCAATAATCAGATATCAATTTTGTAATACCTGATATACTGTCTACCATCTTGTGCTTGTTTTAAGAATTGCACACAAGACCACCATTACGGCACTGCGTCTGAGAGCAAACGATTCAACAACTGTGTTCACAGGTATACTTAAAGGGATAGTTCACCCAAAAATGAAAATTTGATGTTTATCTGCTTACCCCCAGGGTATCCAAGATGTAGGTGACTTTGTTTCTTCAGTAGAACACAAACGAAGATTTTTAACACAAACCGTTGCAGTCTGTCAGTCTTATAATGGAAGTGAATGATAATCACGGCTTTGAAAGTAAAAACAAACATACACAAACAAAACCAAAGCTTGTGACGATACATTGATGTGTAAAGACACATAACGATCGGTCTGTGCAAGAAACTGAACAGTATTTATATCGTTATTTACCTCTAATGCACTGTAATGTCTGAACTGTCCTGAGCGCGTCCTCGACAGCTGGCGCGTGACGCGTCTTCTTCTTGCTTTACGGCGGATCGCAGACTTATAAGTGCATTACTGCCACCTATCTCTCAAGTGGACCATTGACACTATCTACAATCTCAATTAGGAGTGTCGATGGTCCATTATTTATTATTATTATATATACACAAATAAAGGCATCTGCGTTTCTGTGTGTATTGAGTTCACAGTGGTCTGTGTTTAGTTAACAGTAGGCGGCGGTAATGCACTGTTATACCACTGCGAAGAAGAAGAAGAAGAAGAAGAAGAAGAAGAAGAAGAAGAAGGACGCGTCGGCTGTCGAGGACGTGCTCAGGACAGTTCAGACATTGCTGTGCATCAAAAGTTAAAAATGATATAAATACTGTTCAGTTTCTTGCACAGACCGATCGTTTCGTGTCTTTACACATCAATGTATCATCACGAGCCGCAGGGTTTAATTTGCTTTTGTTTGTGTATGTTTTTTTTTTACTCTCAAAGCCGTGATTCTCATTCACTTCCATTATAAGACTGTCAGACTGCAACGGTTTGAGTTAAAAATCTTCGTTTGTGTTTCTATTGAAGAAACAAAGTCACCTACATCTTGGATGCCCTGGGGGTAAGCAGATAAACATCAAATTTTCATTTTTGGGTGAACTATCCCTTTAACTTGCTTTGCTTTAATTTATACACTTTATTTATCATAACAGCCATTAATACACAAATGGTACATAAATATTTGATATGTAGTAGGGATGTAACGATTACCGGTTGGACGATAAATCATGATAAAATTCCCCACGGATAGCATTACCGTTTCATCTTTTAATTATCATTAAAACCGTATTAGATTACCGTGATTTGAACAACTCGCGATAAATAAATACTGTCCAGCATAAAGCACAGTTTTCAGTAACAGTCTCACTTGCACACAGCAGCAGAGTAGTTTCGTCTTGAGTGAAAACAGGGCGGAAAAGCTGGGAGGTTTTAAAAGAGTGCTAAGGGAATTATACAAATGAATATATGAATGAATTAATTATATGAATGTACCTCTGAAGGTTCTGACTGACTTCAGAAACGATTCGATGGCATTTTGTTTTCATCTTCGCTCCATGTAATACCTAAAGGAAGTGTTCTTAATCACAATACTGCTTTGTCCACGGAGGTTATGGGAAACAGCTCTAATTCAGCTTTTCCATCAGCGCCACCTGCTGTCAGTGAGTGGATTTACAGAGACTTATATTTATTTACATTCAGCCTGTGAGCAGTTTCTGTCTGGCCATAAACGGACCGAATTTGCATGACCTGCTGTAAATTTTGATCGGTTGATGAAAAACAAGCTTATGTGGATTCTACACATTTAAACAATTCAGATAAGTTATCTAGAATTATTTATGGAGCAGATAAAATACATATAATCATTTATTAATCAATTATCATTTTGACATATCTTTTCTTTATTTAAAGGCTGAAATGTGAGGTTTACCTTTTTATTAAACTTTTTCAAAGCTTTATTTGAACATTTACATTAGATATTTCAACATGCTATTAAACTGTTGTCATTTAAAATCCGAACATCATTGGTAATGTTATTGTTTTAGTGATTATGCAAACAAAAAGTCATTTTATTTGTTGTTTGTTGATTTTTAAATATACAACTTGAAGTGATTTATGTGTCGGTACTTTTTGAACATCTCCAGCACATTTGAACAATACCGTGATAATACTGATAACTGTGATAATTTTGGTCACTATAATCGTGATAAGAAATGTTCATACCGTTACATTCCTAATATGTAGTTGCTAGGAAATAGAGACAAACTCACATGGTCATGCAATTCATCAAGTCATGTCCCAAAAACATAACTTTACATGAATTAAAACACCCTTGAATGAGTGCATGTTGGAAATAAAACAGCTTAATTTAATCCTCTCTCTGTTGTCTAGGCTCATCATTAGTTTTGTGAAGTCTCAGTGCAGTGTAATGAACATGAAAACGTTTTGTGGTCAGTATGATGAATCTTAGCTCACCCTGCTCACAGCGCTGACCCCTCCATCCAGCTTTACAAACACACGTGAAGGAGCCCTGACCGTCCACACAGCGTTCATAACCGTCCTTATGACACGGCAGCGGCAGACACTGGTTACTGATCTCTGAAACACAACAAACAACTCAAACTCACAATCAACACAGACACAACACTGTCTCAGACTAGATAACAGTACTAGTGCTGGATCACCTTGAACACAGGTACGGAGGTTCTGAGGGATTCCAGGCTCAGAGTTTGGATTATTGATCCCGACGCGGTGAGATCCCAGACACACTACAGAGAAAACAACAAGATACAACACATACACGACATGACACACACACTTCAGTCCATCTAATGATGCATTGCTACGTCACACAACATGTCATAAATACAATTTTCAATCAATTACAATTGCTTCTTTAAAAAAAAAACTGATCAGTTTAGGAATGTGTAACAATATATTCGACCTAACTATGAATACAGACTCATAAATGTGTAAAAAAAAAAAAAAAAACTCCCACAAACTAGCATATTTTACAGCACAGTTTCTACAGCAACTTCTCAATCTTATTGTAATGTTGGCTGTATTTCTATCATGCGGACTCTCGGAAGATTTTAGCATGGAAATGGATATGACAATGTTAATGTATTTGGTCTTGGTCGAATAGATCTGCTACGCTGCTGCTGAATTGCTGCTGCTGTTGGTTATTGCTGTATTTGTAGATTATTGTTGCTGCAAGAAAGTACAGGAACTTGCTACTGCCAATACATAAGCCGATACGGTGCTGTGAGTATTTAAGACATACTGCTGCTGCACAAATAGCATATAAAATAACCAATAGCAGATCTATACAGGTGGAGCTGGGGAAGGTGGAGGGTTTCAGAGGAACTCTGAAAGCACGTTGCAATGCTCAAGCGAATGCTAATCAGCTATTTAAATGTAAAGCAGCAAGCTCATTGGCTGCGTAGGCAACATGAACCAATCAGCTTGTGACAAGTCGTTTAATGCTAAGAATATCATCAATTACGTTACGGACCCATCAGTCTGCGACATCTAGAGTTTTATGACATAACTTGGTATTTATCACACAGTAAAAAAATTATCTAAATTAAATAACTACAAACGGCCAGCTAAACCCTGACAAGCTAACCATTTTTTTTAAATTACATTTAATATCATTTTGACACTTTAGCTGTTTGCATGTTATCTATTCATTTCAGATTTTATATTTTTATATTTAATATTTTATCTGTTCTCAATTTTGAGATCCAAAACTTCCAAAATCTAAAATACAAATTTAAGTGTTTCTTTTATTGCACTTTATCTATTTGCATCTGTAGATTTCAGTTCCAATCCATATCTTTAAAGAGTTTTTTTCTCTTACATACACCAAACTTTTCCGTTTTATTCCTCTCTATACTCTGAAGGCTTTTACTGAGGGGTTTGTTCATATATCATTCACACATTTATACAACATTTTATCCCTAAAATATGGTGAAAATGTATTTGTTGACTATTTTCTGATTTATGGAGTGATAAAAACAAATCCAAAATCCCATCTGAAATTTGTTTTACTCTAATATGTCAGCAAAATCCAAAAAAGTTATGAACCTGGCTTTATCCAATGTTCAGATTTATGTTCTGGAAATGTATGCAAATTAGTGCATGTTTAATTAGATAAAACCTTGTTTATATGCATACTTATACAGAACATTTCAGAAAACTTGCAATACGGAACAATTCTCTTAATGTATTGTGATTAATCAACTGGGGAGCTATGATGATATATATTAGTTAACGTTTTACCCTATTAACCTGTAGTGTCTTTCCTTAAGTTTTTGTACTTTTATAATAAGTACTTTTAAAATTGGGACAAATAGACTGACTGAGTCAAAGCAGCTTCAGTCAGAGTGAGTTTTGCAATCAGATTCCAGTGTGACGGTCACTGAAGTGTGAGCTGACATCACACATCACTCAGACCCACTGTACATGCTGTGGGTTACAGTAAGTGTTTATTTGCACAAAAATATTGATGACGACTTACCAACATACTTGGGATAGAAATATTCCTGGAAGATTAAAAAAAACATGTCATGATGAGATTATTCACACACATCATAAAGCAGTTCAGTGATTCATTTCCAGTTCACAAACCTCACTATCAGCACAAACGATCTCATGACTGAACGCACGCACACGGCTGACAGGTCAATGTCAATGTCAACAGCATGACGGTTCACAACACAAACATCAGAGCATCGATTGGCTGACAGAACTCACCGTTTCTAGATTGTTCTCAAATATTTCTCGTGCCTCCTCTTTATTGCACAGCTCCTCGATGCATTCGCGCTCCAGGTTTCCTTTCTTGCTCTCCTCAAACAGGGTGTTTGCACGTCTATGTCGTAGGAGGAACTGAGACGCTTTATTCTGTGAGAGAACTGGACATGAGAGCACATCAGATCAGTGTGTTTGACTGGCTTTACTCACAAAAACATACCAACTGTGCCATTAAATTAACATGGCATTTGGGCGAACACCATGGTAATACCATGATTTTAATGGCCAATGAGTGTGTGCACAAGTTATGGATGTTATACACAATATTTACTCAAAAACACTGAAAGCATTTCATTATTCCGTAACAAAACAGTCTCTAGACTTTCAAACTGACTCATGTAAGAGCTAAAGATTCTGCGCCATTATCAGCCAATATTTCTGATTGATCAGGCTGGCCTATATACACTGCCATTCAAAAGTTTGGGATTACCTTACTATTTTTTTTTATTTTGTAGCAGAAACAGGTTCTACTATACATTACAGTAAAATATTTTGCAATGCAAAAACTCTTAATGCTTGTAAAATGTCTTTCAGTTTCTTTAAAGGGGTCATATGATGCTGCTAAAAAGAACATTATTTTGTGTATTTGGTGTAATGAAATGTGTTTATGCGGTTTAAAGTTAAAAAAAACACATTATTTTCCACATACTATACATTATTGTTTCTCCTCTATGCCCCGCCTTTTTGAAACGCGTCGATTTTTACAAAGCTCATTGGTCTGAAAAAGCGAGGTGTGCTCTGATTGGCCAGCTATCCAATGCGTTGTGATTGGCCGAATACCTCAAGTGTGAGACGGAAATGTTACGCCCCTCACATACTGTTGATGCCGTGTCAGGCTGGAGCGACGAGACAAAAACATGAAAACCCATTACAAACGAGGCATTTGTTGCATCCAGTGGGGACATAATTACTGATTATAATGACTTATACTGTCTTTTTATGCGTTGCATCGCGCCGCGTAAACATAAAACCATGTCTGCATTTGTGATCGGAGAAATGACAAACAACAAGTGCTACTCCACACTGCCCAAAACTC
>NW_015552603.1:547120-562830 GCF_001515605.1 Sinocyclocheilus anshuiensis | reverse complement strand
CGAAACAAAACCAATAAAACCCATTACAAATTAGGCATTTGTTGCATCCAGTGGGGACATAATTACTGATTATAATGTCTTATACTGTCTTTTTACGCGTTGCGTTGCATCGCACCGCACCGCGCAAACATAAAACCATGTCTGCATTTGTGATCTGAGAAATGACAAACAACAAGTGCTACTCCACACTGCTCAAAACTCGCGTTTGAATCATCAGTGGCAAATGATAAAAGAAAACGTACTTACGTGAGTCAGAACTGCCGGCATTTTCTCCCAGGATCAGTAAACAGTCCTCCATAAATGTGCCGGCGATCCACAGCCCGAAGTTGAAGTATTTCCTCAGCGACCAGCACAGTTCAGCTCTAGGCATGACGAAGCAGATATCGTCCTCTTTTGTCTTTATGCACCAAGAGCTTGTAACACTCCAAAGAGAAAGGAAAAAATGAAATCGCATCATATGACCCCTTTAAGCTTAAATGTGTGTGTGTGTGTGTGTGTTATGTATGTATGTATGCATGTATGTATGTGTGTGTATTAGGGATGCACCGATACCGGGCCCGATACTGAGCTCCTGTACTCGTACTCGTTAAAATGCCCCGATACCAAACGCCGATACCACACAGCATGTGATAAGCGCCATATTCAGACAAAAAACATCGACGACAGACAGCAGAATGGAGTTATTAGAGATTAAAGATGTCTACGAAGTATATGTATGCAATGAATATAAAACATTCAGTACTAATGCCTGTATAGCTTATGTGTGCCAGCTGGTAAGCAAATCACGCTGAGTGGATTGAGCGCGCAACGGCGCAGATGCTTGTCGAGTGAATATCCCTTTCTCACAGACATCACTGGAAAGTTTGTAGTTCGGTCAGATATGTCAAAAAGAAGTAAAACAATACACAAGTTACTTAATGGTTGGTAGGGAGGTAGGGAGGGAGGGAGAGAGCGAGAGCGCGCACTTCTGTTGTGTTGTACTTGTCCCTCTCATTCTGCACCAGTACAAATACGTGCACGCGTTGCGCGTTTTGCTTGCTTCATGAATGTTTCTGCATTATATAAGTGGCTTTGGAAAATAAATCGCTGCACGTTTTAGATGGAAAAAAACGCGACTTCTATTTATGAAAATATCACAGTTAGGAGATTTATAGGTTCCCTGCATTTTTACAGCAAATCGCGTGATTACAGTATGCTTACAGTATCTGTAATCGCGACTGTAATCGCGTGATTACAGTACATTACGCTGCAATGGAGCAGCTCTAATGCTATTAAATTAAAGATGATGTAGGGTACCATAGAGAGAGACGTAAGGGGGTCTGAATACTTTCCGTACCCACTGTATATACATACATCATACATACATACATATATACATACATACATACATATACATATATATATATTGTTAGAAATGATTTCTATTTTGAATAAATGATGTTATTTTTAACTTATTCATCAAAGAATCCAAAAAAGGGTATCACAGGTTCCAAAAAAAAATTAAGCAGCAAAAACTGCTTCCAACATTGATAATAAATCAGCACATTAGAATGATTTCTGAAGGATCATGTGACACTGAAGACTGGAGTAATGATGCTGAAAATTCAGTTTTGATCACAGCAATAAATCATATTTTAAAGTATATTAAAACAGAACACAGTAATTTAATAAATAACGTTATTTAGTAATATTTCACAATATTACTGTTTTTTTCTGTATTTTTGATCAAATAAATGCAGCCTTGATGAGCATAAGAGAATTCTTTATAAAGTAATAAAAATCTTACTGATCCCAAACTTTTGAACGGCAGTGTATATCAATCTATCACTATTTTCAAGTACCTCTGAGTGCCAAGTACTGTAAATACCATGGTACATTACTACTGTAATCATGGTTTATATAAATATGCATGGCACTTCCGTAGTTTATTAATGAGGCTCAGTATGAAAGATTCAAACATTAGACTGGAACATAAAGCTCAGTGAAGACCAGACAGATCTTCAGAAAATGAGTCCATCATGGATGTCAGCTTTAACTCGATCAAATGCCTTCATTGTGCGGGTCAGTTCAGAGATCTATTCCCCAACAAGTCTCTTTCTAGAGAATATTTCTGGAATAAACATTTTAACAGAACAAACATCTTCAACACTGACACACAGTTTGAGATTAACCACAACATGGTGTATTTTAAACAAGACTATTGATTTGAACTGTTTTCAGTCTGTAATGTAGGGCAGTTTCATTCACACACACACACACACTGAATGAAACAGCCATACTGCATATCTTCAGTCACATCTTGTAAAGCTGTCTGCATTTTTGGAAACATTGTTACAGTTACTTTTGTAAACACTGCTACATTGTTACTTTGTAAATACTGTTATTTTTTAGAAAAATTATGACTTAGTTACTTTTGTAAACGGCAACATTTTTATTTTGTAAATACTGCTACGTTTGCAAACACTGCAACACTTACTGTGTAAATGTATTTTACACTTTTATAAACACTGTTACTTTGGGAATACTGTTAATTTTGTAAACATTATTACTTTGGAAATACTGCTATTGTTTGAAGCATTGTTACTGTGCCATCTGGAAACACTGCTACAATGTTACTTTGTAAATACTGTTATTTTTTAGAAAGACTGTAAGTTAATTTTGTAAACACCGTTACATTGAAACACTGTGACTTCATTTGAACTAACAAGTAAATACAATCATATTCATGTCATACGCTACAAAAATGTACTGTGGTAAACATGGTAGTTTCCTCCAAACTACCATAGTTACTACTGATATAAAAGCACAATACATTACTCAAAGACCCTGTTTGTCATTTTGATTAATTTCATTTTGATAACAGCAACTAATACCAAATTACCAGTTTTACAGTAAACTAAAGTAAAATAGCTAGTATATTTTCGTGTAAACTCTGGTTAACGTAAAGGTAAACACTGCTCAACAAACGTCTGATGAAACTAGCGGTTTTTGCGCTGTGCTCTGGACGCTTTTAATCACTTTGTGACAGCAAACGCTTAGTAAAGTGAATGTTTTCACCTCTGTGAGCCGTTATTGGTTCGTTTGTGCTCGATGATCTGTTTTACTCACATCGCTGCGACCCGCAGAGTTCAGCGCGCAGCAGCAGCAGCACGAGGCCGAGCAGAGAGCCGCTCCGCGCCGCCGTCAGTCTCCTCATGCTCTCGCTGTTCGATACGGTCAGTCACTCCAAAAACTTCCGGTTCTGGTCCAAAATCAAACACTGGATTCTTCTTGATAAGCTCCTCTAGTTCGGCCAGAAACGCAGCGCGTGCGAACTCATGACTGCCAGTATAGGTAAACTAGTAGCTGGTGAATGCGCTCTGGCAGGCTGAAGTTAAAGGAAATTATGTAACAGGAATTACAGCTGATTTGGTTCTTGATAAATAGTTTAACCTCTTCATTTATCCAGTTAAAAAGTTTGCGGGGTTGACTCGCTTGACAAACAGTTGACACAAACAAACAACCAAAACGAAAGAAATCTAAAAGAAAAAAAAAGTTCTCAAAAATGTCTCATGTAGCAGCTTTCAACACTGCTAGATTGTTACTTTGTAAATGCTGTTATTTTCAGAAAAAACATTTTCTTTGTTGCTCAGATCTCAATACAAAATCATTTCTCATTAAATGATCTCAACTGCTCCACATGTATTTTATAGCTCTAGACATTTACTGGCTGAACCAGTGACTCATTTGGGTCCTTTTTATTTCTTCAAACATGTTTTAGGACAGGGGTGCCCAAACTCGGTCCTGGAGGGCTGGTGTCCTGCAGAGTTTAGCTCCAACTTGCCTCAACACACCTGCCTTCAAGTTTCTAGTATGCCTATAAGAGCTTGATTAGCTGCTTCAGGTGTATTTAATTGGGGTTGGAGCTAAACTCTTCAGGACACCGGCCCTCCAGGACCGAGTTTGGGCACCCCTTTTTTAGGAGAAACATCTGAGCTCATGATGAGCAACGGACACCGGCCCTCCAGGACCGAGTTTGGGCACCCCTGTTTTAGGAGAAACATCTGAGCTCATGATGAGCAATGAAACTTTCCTCTGGATGGAACAAAATTACATTAATTGATCAGTAAAATCCATTAACATGGAAAACAACAATGTTGTATCTGTGTTTTCGCTGGAGTAATTTTTCATCCTTTATGTTTAGTGCTTTTGAGTAGCTGTTTTGAAAGCAAACAGTATTTGAGAATAAAAGACTCAAGACTGATTTCTTTGCTATTGCCTTCATTTGGACAAAAGAAACGTGTCTCTTTCAGTTGGTTGGTCTGTACACACATCACACAAACACTCTCGCTTCATAGGGATCTGTGATCAAAGTTCCTTCATCAATTACTCAACAGATCAAAAGCAGGCGAATTACTTATAGGTGACATTATTGCATACTTCATACTGTGCGTTTGGATTATTTTGAGTTTTCTTTTTTCACAAAAGCATTATTCTGTGATATAAAAATAAACAGCATTTCATTTGAGGGGGAAAACGGGGCTGTTTTAAAATATCTAAGCACTGAAACATGCATCACTGAGGGACGTACAGAAACAGAAGGACCGTGTGTTAACAAAAATACAACACCATACTAACAAAAGTGAAGTGACGTGTGGCCAAGTATGGTGACCCATACTCGGAATTTGTGAAGAAGAATGTAAGTGTGAATCTCCAGCTCATATTTCACCCTGAAATCATAAGAAAATGAGAAACAAGTTTCCCCATAAAGAAAATAATGCATCAGTATTTTTCACATTACTATGGAAGCTTGTTTCTGTCAAGGGATAAAGAAAAAAAAGTAATTGCAACTATTATGAGAAAAAAATTCAGAATTGAGATAAAAACTCGCCACTGTAAAAAATGATTTTTCGAAGATGTAAAGGAAACAAAGATTATTGGAGTATGTTTTTCAAGAAAATACTATTTCAGTTTTTCTACATTAGAATTTCACTTTTAATTCAGTGTGTTACTTGCCATTTCTTAGTGAGTGAACATTTTCTACACCATTTTTTAGTGCAATTATCTTACTATTTTTTTATTTATTTTGTAGCAGCAACAGGTTCTACCATACATTACAGTAAAATATTTTGCAAAGCAAAAACTCTTAATGCTTGTAAAATGTCTTACAGTTTCTTTAAGCTTAAATGTGTGTGTGTGTGTGTGTGTGTATATGTATATATATATATATATATATATATATACAGATAGATAGATAGATAGATTTGATTTTAGGGTGAAATATGAGCAGGGCATGATCTTGACAGATTTCATGAAATGCATCAAAATAATCACATTCATATCAAAGGTCTCTATAAAGTGTGATGTGATAAAATGGGAGTTATTAATCATAATTAATCATCAAAACACACTCATGCACCTTGCTTCAGATTCAAACACACACACACACACACAAGCTGTAAGACACGACAGAAAGTATAAAAACACAAATGTGATGCTGAACACAACTGGACCCACTAACCATCAGAAAGTGGTTTAGCATCACGCCACATGCTGGAAACGGCTGGCATAAGGACGTTTGCATGCTTTAACACACACAACATGACACATTTCCCACAATGCAGCACTGCTTCAGCTGGCGTGACAACACAAGGGTGAGTAAGGGGAAGTGCAGGCAGAAACAGAGCAGAATATTTCTACATGAGTTAAAAACATGGTTACAGTTCATCAGGTTCAGCCGCAGGTCTCACATCCACCGACATCTCAAAAACCCTTTCAAAGCAAAGGATTGTGGGATCTGTCCTTTGGCCCAATACTCTGTTTATAAAAATATCCACAGCTAGAGGACATCTGGTCATCTCCTAGCTTAAAAACATCATAAAATGTTATAACGTGCCGTGAGGCGGAGCTACATGGTCCACAGGTGCGTGTGACGCCATTCAGAGGAAGCTGTTGGTTGATTAAAATCATATAAAAGCACCAGAGGTTTAGCTTTTGTCTGTGGCCACCTTCCTGTCAATCACAACTCAAGAGTTTCCTGTTTGAGATGCCACTGTTGCCGTGGAGACTGTGCAGTGTCTGCAGTGGGAGTGGTCAGATGGAGTAGGTGGAGCTTTCTGATTGCTGGCGGATGTAACACTGGAAGCTCTGATCACCGATTGGATATTCCCTGTAAACACAAAAACATGATGCATCAGAACAGAGCTTCCTTCCTGTGGACACAAATAACTGACTTATAAGCAACAAATAAAGTTAATCAATGAGTCAAAGTGCTGTTTTTATTTTGGTATTTATTTTATAAATATATTTATATTTATATATATTTACACTATTATAGTATATATTAATATTTTGAAATAGATTTTATGTTTATAGTTTCAGTTTTGTAATTTTTTTTCTATTTATCTTTATTTTTATTTCACTTTTAGTAATTTTTGTTGTGCTTTTATCATTTTTACTAGTTTTTTTCTATTTATATTTCTTTAATTTATTTTAATTGAGACTTTAGTAATTTTATGTGCTTTTGTCACTTTTATTAGCTTTTTATATTTCTCTATGTCTTTATTTTTATTTCAGTTTTAGTAATTTTGTTACATGCTTTTTCCATTTTATTTGTTTTTTATATTTCTGTTTATCTTTAATTTATTTGTATTTTAGTTTTAGTTTTGTTGTGCTTTTTTTAGTTTTTTTATATTTCTATTTATCTTTCATTTATTTTTATTTCAGTTTTAGTAATTTTGTTATGCTTTTATCATTTGTATTAGTTTTTTTAATATTTCTATTTATCTGTAACGTATTTGTATTTTAGTTTTGGTAATTTTTTCATTTTTTATATTTCTATTTACCTTTATTTCAGTTTTAGTTTTAGTAATTTAACTTAAAATAAGGACAGCTCTATATTTAAAGTTTGATATATATTCTAACCAACTTTATCGACATACATACAGTACACTTGCATAAAGCAATATATACTATATATCAATTGCCTGATTTTTTATTTTGTCGACAAATGTAAAGTATATAACCGTCCAGTTCTAATCTGCTAAATGCAACTATAAGACATGAAGATATTAAGATTAAACATGAACATCATGATTTTCTGCTTTGAAACAATGTGTACTTGAAAAGCGCTATTTAAATACATTTGACTTGGCTTGGTATAACTTATCTAGTCACAGATGAGTGGTTCATCGATACTTACTGGCTGCCGTACTTGGTTTTCCTGAACTTGTCTCGTTTGTACTGCATGTGCTGCTGCTCCAGTGTCTGTACGGCTGAGATGACGAGTCTCAGGGTTTTATACGTCTCCTGCGGGTCGTCGATCACAAACGTGGAGTATTCCTCCTGCTCTGGGCCATCGTACACCGACTTACTGCCACAGGCCTCTGGATGGAGAGATGAGACGCATTACAGGACTGATGTACAAGTGTTTGCAACCTGCTGCATGCTGATTGTCATAGTAATACCACAGTATTCTTCAAAATGCATGATGACACATGCAACAAATAGAGTCAAAGTACTGTTCAATTATTTTAAACCAGTTATTTTTTTATATAGTATTATAGTATTTATTAATATTTTTAAATTAGCTTTTTGATTTTATTTAATTAATTTTAGTTAAAGATTTAGTCAGTTTGTTATGTGCTTTTGTCATTTTTATTAGTCTTGTATATTTCTATTTATCTTTATTTTTATTTCAGTTTTAGTCATTTTTCTGGACATTATATTTAAAAATAATATAATAATATAATATCTATTTTTTCCCCCACTTCGCTCTCACTCACCCTGCATCTTCACTAGTTTGGACATGTACGTGCTGTAGAGCGAGTAGATCCTCTCCGTCTCTCTGTCTCCATCCACGTCCAGCTGGATGTTGGCAGGAAGTCCCCTGAACGACACAAACACAGACACAAACCGTCTGAACCCTTGATCATGTCACATCATATGCATAAGGGGCAGTTCACACAGAACCGGTTTTAAACCGCAGGTGGATAGGGTAAAATGTTTAACTAATAGATGTCACCATACTTCATCAGTTGATAAATCACAGAACATTAAGATAATTTTAGTTATGTATTACAAGTTTTCTGAAATGTTATGTTTAAATATGCAAATAGCACATAAATTTGAACATTGGATAAAGCCACTTTCAAAATTCTTGTTTGATTTGGTTGACATATTAAAGGTTTTTCCAGAGGGAATTTAGGATTTCTCTTTTTATCACTCCATAAATCAGAAAATACTTTCAACAGACAGAAAACAAATACATTTTCACCATTTTTTTAGGAATAAAATGTTGTATAAATAATAAAACTGTAAATAAAATAAAACGGAATAAAACTGTAAAGTTTGGTGTATGTAAGAGAGAAAACTCTTTAAAGATATGGATTGCAATTGAAATCTACAGACGCAAGTAGATAAAGTGCAATAAAAGAAACACTTAAATGTGTATTTTGGATGTTTTCTTTACACTAGTCTGAAAGAAGACATGTTATGGAAGCAAAACAGACTATAATCACAAAACTGAGCAGAGAATAAAAAACACTGGTTTTGTCTGTAGTGTCTTGATTTAAAAATGCAAGAAGTTAAAGGGTTAGTTCACCCAAAAATGAAAAATGGGCTTGTGTTTTACTCACCCTCGAAGCATCCTAGGTGTACATGACTTTCTTCTTTCAGATGAATCCAGTCGGAGTTATATTAAAAATTGTCCTGGCTATTCCAAGCTCTATCATTGCAGTCAGCGGGTGTTGCAGTTGAACAGTCCACAAGTCGTCAAATAAAGCGCGCGCATTCATAATAAAACGTGCTTCACACGGCTCCGGGGGGTGAATAAAGGCCTCCTGTAGCGAATCCATGTGTTTTTGTAAGAAAAATATCCATATTTCAAACGTAATAAACACTTTTCTCTCACTTTCAGTATCTGTCATACGCGGAAGCCGTGCCGGCGGATGACGTCGCACGTCGGCGTTGCGTGATCAGTGACGAACGCGGAGAGAGAACAAAACAAAATGCCGGTCATGAATTGGAAGTACAAACCAAAGATTTGCAAAGAAAAATGTCGGAGGATTTCGGTATAAGCCAAGAGGAGATTGGTTTTCCTTTGCTAAAGTAAGGAAACTTTGCTTCCTTTGCTCCTATAAACAAACTCGCGAGATTAGTATATCTCAGAGGCGCGCGCTGTGCATACGTCATATGCCTTCCGCCGGAACGCCTTCCACGTATGACATATAACGGAAGTGAGAGAAAAGTGTTTATTACGTTTGAAATATGGATATTTTTCTTACAAAAACACATGGATTCGCTACAGGAGGCCTTTATTCACCCCCCAGAGCCGTGTAAAGCACGTTTTATTATGAATGCGTGCGCTTTATTTGACGACTTGTGGACTGTTCAACTGCAACACCCACTGCCTGCAATGATAGAGCTTGGAATAGCCAGGACAATTTTTACTGTAACTCCGATTGGATTCGTCTGAAAGAAGAAAGTCATGTACACGTAGGATGCTTCGAGGGTGAGTAAAACACAAGCCAATTTTCATTTTTGGGTGAACTAACACTTTAAATGAAATGTAGTTAAATTAAAAAATAACACTAGGTCTAGAGACACATTTTTTTTAGAGTTCATACTTCTTTTAACTTTCAAGAAAACATCGTCATGTGCAAAGACACAAGGCATCAGTGCAACATTCAAACACATCCGTCTAGCACATTTACACTCCAGTGTAATGCAAAAACTGATTCTGTGTGAACGGCCTCTAAGGAGTCAAACAATAAGTCTTTTTCCAGCATGTTTTCAGTTGTATATAATATACGTTTAGTCCACTGCAATTCATCCTAAAAACAGGAACAGTGTGGGTCGTGATGTGCGCAGACTCACCCTGTGCAGGGCGTGCAGCCGGGCGCAGTGTCCGCAGACAGCTTGCAGCAGAGCCAGTGTCCGTTGAGGTAGGCCGACGGGTGGTACGTGCTCAGACGCTTGCGGTTACACTGACTGACCTTGGTTAGGATGTCGATCCAGTCGCGGGCCTCCACGCAATTATTGGCCTGGATGTAGAGCGCCCTCTCTGGCTGGATGACCTGGAACATCTGTAGGAAAAACAACAGAACTGCTGCAGATGTTCAAGCACAGATACTGCTTATGCACTGCTGTAGCGACTGTGATAACATTATCACATTATTGATGTCTATGAAATGCATCAAATGTGAATCTGATGCAGTTTCCCTTACGTTCTTCATTTTGAAGGACTCTTCCTCTAGTCTCTCTACAGCCAGGATGTTCTCAATAGGGATGCTGCACAGAGCACCCTCTCCTGGACACAGCGAGAGACACACATCAGCACTGATAACCACACCAGCCCACATCAATGACCAATACAAAACAGACTGATCACTTAAAGGATAGATGTATAAATGACTGTACTGACAGGAAAATGTTTGATTTATAAGTGTTTGTTGGTGTTTTCTGCAGGTTTCAGTGTTCTGCTCAACAGCAGCTTCTCTGTCCTTCTCAGCCTGTGTCTCTGGTGTCCTCTGCACCTTTTAAAAAATCTTGACCTTTCACCTGTTCCTGTAATTCTATATATGACTATACTCATAAAAAAATACACACACTACTGTTCAAAAGTTTGGAATAATTATGATTTTTTTTTTATGTTTTTGAAAGAAGTCTCCTCTGCTCACCAAGGCTACATTTATTTGATTGGAAAAAAACAACAATAAAAACAGTAATATTGTGAAATATTATTTCAATTTAAAGTAAGTGTTTTCTATGTGTATATATATATTAAAATACCATTTATTCCTGTGATCAGGTCTCGCCTGCTCAGCACAAATCTGAATCAGTGAGCACGCCAACCTCCTTCTAAACCCGTATGTCTGGGGGAGTGGCTTGACATGCAAATTTCACTTGTCAGTGTTCATTGGCCTTTCTTGTACTACTCAGAGGTGACTGGGGCTCCCAAGTGAGACCCCATACATCAGGGTTACATATGTAACCGAGATGCTTTTTACACTTCTTTACACTCTTTATATGACTGCTATTCTGATATTCAGCAGTGTTGATGTTCTGCTCCTTCACAAACACATGATGGGATGTGCTTCAATACTCCACAGATGAACAGCAGATGCCTCACACACCTGTAGCGAGAGTATGGCACAAACCTTTTGCGTTACCTTTGGTTTTATGGTAGGTGAACTCGTGGTTGGTCAAGCGGAACCATCTCTTCTTGAAGTTCTTCAGACCGAAGCGGTTTCGCCCTTGAGCTCGTTTGATCATGAATCTGGAAGGTCAGAGGAGAACAAGACTTTAGTGAAGGTCTAAACTCAGACGCCCTCCAGCCTCAATCACACACTAACTACAATCTGATTGAAATTAATAATGAACTCATTCTGACGTCAACAAAACCAACCACAGTATTCATTAATCACATTACTGATTATTTTCACAATAAACATCCTATTTCTCTCTAAACTGGATTATTCTGGCATCCTGTTGAACAACTGCTGACGTTTATTTCCAGTGTTGTCTTCTCAATGTATAAAGGACATTTGTACATTTTCAAATACTGTTGAATGAATTTCAGTAAACACTGTGTACATATAATTTCTGCATTCCAGGTAATTACAGTTAATTAAAACTAACACCATAAAAACCTTTTCATTACTTTAAATAAAGTAAACTTTATGAAATAAAATAAAATAAAATTAACTTTTTTTAATCTATTTATTATTTTTTAAATAACTAAATTTGATCTCAGCTAGTTGGCAAGGCAAAATTTTTTGTTTAATTTAAATTGTAGTAGTAAAATAACTAAAACTAAAAAAACTGAGGAGGCTATGACGGGGGTCAGGAGGTCATGTATTAAGGGTCATAGGTCACAACGGCATCTTACCTGCCAGAACCTTTGGCATCAAATCTTTTAATAACGAGTTTAACACTCCTGCGTCCAGCAGAGAAACACAAAGACACACACACTGACATGCTGATTTGTCCTCATGTCTCACACTGATACAGTGACACATGACGGCCGTGTGAGTGTCTCTCACCCTTCCTTCAGCATGATGGGCGTCTCAATGCTCTTCTGATCCCAGCGGGCCGAGGACGAGATCAGATCCAGGAACTGCGACACAGACACACACGGCTCACATCAGAACACATACTGAAGCAGAGATCTCTGATATATGTGATAGACACGAGACACTCACGTTCTTTACTGCATCGGCGTACTTCTGCTCATTGAAGTAGTCATAGAAGGCGGCCATGTAGGACTCTTTGAAATTGGCCTGTCAAGAGAGACAGGAGCGTTCATTATCACAGAGAGGAGGATTTCTGTTCCCAGGAGTTTTTCATCAGATATCAGTCTGCATGTCTTCATCAATACATTTGAGTGAGCTATGGAGGTAAAAAAACATTGAATCTACATATTTATTTTTTTGTGCAAAAATGTCTTTGTCCTGCACTTTCTGTTCAGCCTCGTTATGCTCTGACATTACCCACTTTTAAAAATAATGTTTTGTTTTTGGTCATTTAAATCAAGAAATAAAATAAAATATAAACATTACATGAAATATTCTAAAAAATTTAAAGAAAAAATGCATAAAAATAATAAAAGCACATAACAAACTTACCAAAACTAAAACTGAAAGAAAAATGAATTGAAGCTATATAGCAGTACACATAAGAAAGTATAAAGATGTCAAAAGCGCATAATAAAATTACTAAAACTAAAAGAAAAATTAAAGCTATCCACCTTTATCCTTAGTAAGCGATAAGCGCCACCATGATGGGTTATAACTTCTGTTTGGATGCTCTCATGTTCCAGTCTCCATAGAAAACCATGTTAAAACGGGCTAAAAATATAGACTGATTTTAATTAAACTGAAACTTTGTTCAATATAACTAAATATAAAAATGTGCGCAGGGTTAAGCTGTGCTGTTGTTGGCTGCCACAGAAACAGCAATAAGCTAAAGGAATTCCTGTAATGTACTGGTGTTGCATACCAGCAAATCTGTCCGTGTCTGGCACTGTATGCCTTGCATACACGATTAGTGGTCGACCGATATTGTTTTTTTGACTGCCGATGCCGATATCTTGGAAAGCAGGGTGGCCGATGGCCGATATAATTTTATTTATTTTATTTAATATTTAAGAAATTTGAAATCAATTGAAAATGGATTAAAAAAATTAATGCGTAAAATAAACATGCTTATACTTTAAATTACAAAGTATTTTTCACAAATAAACAAATATTTAATAAAAAATATAATTAAAAAGGAAGTAAACACTATAACCACAACAGGGCACTCAGTATTCTGGGAAGTTTGTGTGCATTGGGAATCACATTTTTTCAAATAAAGCCAAGGTAATAAATGTGTAAAATAAACATGCTTATACTTTAAAACAAAGTATTTTTCACAAATAAACAAATATTTAATAAAAAATATAATTAAAAAGGAAGTAAACACTATAACCACAACAGGGCACTCAGTATTCTGGGAAGTTTGTGTGCATTGGGAATCACATTTTTTCAAATAAAGCCAAGGTAACACACATTTTACATACAGCACACAGTGAAATGACATGAATATGACATTGGGCAAAAGCATGAAGCGCAGCATAATTTGAAATCACGAGTTTAAAGTGTGTCAATCATGCGTCTCCAGTGAAGCTGAACTCTCCTCCTGTCTGCATTTAATTCACACAGACGACCGTCACACAGAGCACACGCGGTCGTGCAGGATACACATGCACACTTCACAAGATCTCAACTAGATTCGACTAAGTTTGCAAGGTTTTTTAAAGTAGACGTTCATTAGTCATCGAAAGATTTGTTTAAATTATATAAATGCGTATTTGCTGAATGCTGATGGCAAACGAGAAAGTATTATAATGTTTGCCTTTCTATTACTAATAATATTAAAGCAATCAATTATAATACTTTTTTTGTATACATTTTAATTCCTTTGTTTAACAGTTCTAACTGATTATTAGACAGACTTCTGTCCGTATTAAGACAGAACTGAACGACGACAGCAAACAAGAGGGAGAATGTGAGCGCTGTGTGTTCTGGTGCTGCCGTTCTCAGCGCCGTCAAAATAAAAGTCCCGCCACGAACACATCGGCCAAACAGAAAAACTTATGGGCCAAATATCGGCCGATATATCGGTCTTGGCGATATATCAGTCGACCACTATACACGATGACAAAAGAAAACGTTCATGGCTTGCAGCGCTTAAGTTAAAATACTGTGTGTGTAGTAATAAAATAATGTGTGCTCTTATCATTTTGTGGACAAAATCCCCTGAACTTTGCCCCGATCGGGAGCTGTATCTAGGAAATGTGCTCTCAATTTGTTTTCAATGCAGCTAGAAACCATTCGGGTTGCTTCATGTCATCTTCCTACTCATTAAACTATGACAGCTGAGTTACTGCAAAAAAGATGGTCATTGCGACACTGTCAAAGTCAAGTGATGAAACTATGGCACCACGTGCTTTTTAAAACCATCTTCATAGCTTTAACGTTATATTATCGGCTCGAACAATACATTAATTTGACTAGAAACACTAGAGACCAGAAATGTAAAGCATCGTTCCAGTATGAGTCGGGCACGCTCAGGAAAAAAGGTGGATAAAGAAATATATAAAAATGAATAAAAATAAGAAAAGCGCATAAAATGACTGAAAACTAAAACTGAATGAAAAATTCATTAAAGCTATGTAGAATATGTATAAAAACTAAAATGACAAAAGCATGTTATAAAATGACTAAAACTAAAAAAAAAAAATGAAATTATAAAAATAAAAGCTAATTCAAATATTAATAAATATTATGATAGTATATAAACAATACTAAAATATTTCAGGAAGTGACATCATCACAATTTTCTTACAGTGTGTATTAATTATAGTTACGATGTTTTAATATTATAATTTGTGAATATTACATTATATTATTTTATATTTATTATGTTACATGATATTATAAATAATATTTGTAACAGTAAATAACTATTGATAATGTTCACTTACAGATTTGGACTTGGCCAGGCTTCCCAGTGTTTGGATGGTTTTGGAAATGAGAGTCAGTGTCCGAGACGTGCACGGATCCTTTACAGTGACAGAATTGATAAAAATAAAACATTCGATCGTGATAAAGAAGAAGAGATGAACAGAGAGGAGGCTGTACACACCGGGTGATGTGGCCGCAGGTGGAAGAGGTTCGGTGACAAGATGGCAGGAGCGAAGAAACGGAGGAAGATGAAACTGCTGACAGCCGTGTAGCGCACATCCGGGTCGACTGCAAAAACACATACTCCATAATCATCATCATCATCACCACAGATCTCTGAGTGAGGCTTTACTGATGCCTCTCAACTAAAACAAACCAATCCTGTTCTCTGCAGTGTTCATCTGTGATCTGAAGGTGGCAGTATAACACTGACGGCTCAACACAGCAGCAAAAATAAACAGGAAGCTGGGTAGAGCACAAGTATGTAGGGAAACAAATGCCTGGTTACGGGACACTTATTACGGCTAACCTCATTCCACGAAAATCATTTCATCAAACTCCTGCTCGTTGAGTGAAATCTACGTCTTTATGCATGTAACTGTTTTTCAGCTGCTTGAGAGACCATTCAACTGCTTTTAAAACTGCTAATGAAATATAAAACTATAAAACTAAAAATCATTTAAAAAAATCGTTTTTGGTTAATTGAAATCAAGCTAATATATA
>NW_015552603.1:543270-547045 GCF_001515605.1 Sinocyclocheilus anshuiensis | reverse complement strand
TAGCAAATGGCTGCAATATAACAAAGAGTGAAAAATTTAAGGGGGTCTGAATACTTTCCGTACCCACTGTATATTAGATACAAAACTAAATTACAAACTATAAATGCTGCCTTGGCCACAAACTGAAAAACAAACTGAAGTACAAAATTATTAAAACTAAAACTGAAAGAAAGATTAATTAAACCTATTTAGAAATATTTAAATATTTGTAAATATTTGCAACAAACAAATAACAAAATCACTAAAACTTAAATTAAAATTAAAATGACAACCGAAAATATAAAAATAAAAGTTAATTAAAAGTAATGGGTTGATCTTTACAGAATTGTTATTGTTAACAAAAACTAAAACTATTAAAAATAATTTTCGGTAATTGAAATCAAGCTGAAATACAATAGATATTAGATGAAAAATGTAGAAATTAGAACATTTAGAAATTAGAAATAAAAATTTGAAACAAACTGAAATACAATGAGTTGAAGTACTAAAATGACTAAAACTTTAAGAAAAAATTAACATTAATAATCAACTCATTCTGACGTCAACAAAACCAACCACAGTATTCATTAATCACATTACTGATTATTTTCACAATAAACATCCTATTTCTCTCTAAACTGGATTATTCTGGCATCCTGTTGAACAACTGCTGACGTTTATTTCCAGTGTTGTCTTCTCAATGTATAAAGGACATTTGTACATTTTCAAATATTGTTGAATGAATTTCAGTAAACACTGTGTACATATAATTTCTGCATTCCAGGTAATTACAGTTAATTAAAACTAACACCATAAAAACCTTTTCAGTACTTTAAATAAAGTAAACTTTATGAAATAAAATAAAATTTACTTTTTTAAATCTATTTATTTACTTTTTTATAACTAAATTTTATCTCAGCTAGTTGCCAAGGCAACATTTCATATTTTTGTTTAGTAATTGTAGTACTAAAATAACTAAAACTAATTAAACTAAAATTAATAAAAGCTACATAGACATAAAAAAGAAAAATATTTACTGTAAAATGAATATATAAAAATTAATAAAAACTATATAGACATTTAAAAAAAAAAACTAGTAATAATGACACAAACAACAAAATTCCAAAATTGTAATTAATTCATTCATTTAATTGAATTAATTTAAATATTAGATAGAAAACTGAAATTAGAAATGCTTCCTTGGCAACAAACTGAAATATAATGAGTTGAAGTACTAAAATTAATAAAACTGAAAGAAAAATTAAAGCTAGAAATATACATTAAAAAAATGACAGAAAAACATAGCATAATTACTAAAACTTAAAATATAATGACAAAATGAACCAAAAAGAGATCTGAATCCACTTGAATGCAAACGAGAACTGGGATTTTTTTTTCACGTTTGAGTCATTGGCAGAGTTCAGTTTTGATTTGAATTTAATGAATTGTGCCGGCTCATCTAACAGCGTGTGAGCATTTACCCTGAAAGCGTGACGCCGCAGACTCTCGCAGCGAAAAGAAGATGTCACACATGACTGTCGGACAGCTCACACCCGAGCTGGTGATGACGTTAAAGATCCGGTCCACGTACTGCCGTAAGTTTTCCTGAGGACACAGACATGTCAGCTGATATCAGATACATGTGGTTTCTAATGAGTTTAGTTATCAAAGCAAAAGTATCAGGTTTGTGAACACTCACCCTGTTTGTATCTAAGTTCTCAGACTCCTTCAGCTTGACGGGGTCGATCTCACAAGGTTTGTGGTCAGTGCAGATCTACACACAAACAACACGGTGAACGCAGCGCTCATGATGAGACTCAGTTATAATGGAGAAGAGACTGAGACCAGACTCACTTCATCAATGATGGGTTTGAGTGTGACCCGCAGGTAATGCATCCCTGCCAGCTTCATGGTCTCATCAATGCATTTGGACGTCAAAGAGTTCCCCCGGAATATGGTGTTGGGATCCCTGGAGGAACATGAGGAACGTGAGGAATGTGAGGTAGAGACGTTTGAGCGCAGATGAAGTGTGTTTGTACTCACTGTGTGCGGTTGATCTCTGCGTGGGCAATGGCACTGAGGAAAGGCACTATTTTGCCATAGTGCAGGAAGAGTCGCACCAGCGGGACAGCGGCTTCCTGCTTCTCACGGCACACCTCGCCCAAGATGTGAGCCGCGGACGCAGAGACGGGCTGCACACAAACACATCCTTATTCAACACCACTGAAGTGAACAAGACAAATTACGACTTATCAATAATGACAAATTAGATTTATTTGGGAAAATCAAATGGGAATATGATCGCCTCACACCTTTTGTATCACAGTATAATTTTAATTATTTTTTTTATGCTTTTAGGATGTAACCTAAATGATTGTTGAATCTTTTGATTGAACTATCCTTATATTACTATAAAAAATAATGTAATCAAACTCCTGCTCATTCAGTGAAATCTACGTCTTGAAATTGACCATTGACCATGAAATTGACAAGGAAAGAAAAAACTATAAAACTAAAACTAAAAATAATTTAATCGGGTGATTGAAACCAAGCTGAAACAAAACATATACATAAATATTAGATATAAAAACTTTTATATTAGAGTTAATTTCTTTTAGAAATTAGAGTGCTGTCTTGGCAACAAACTGAAATATAACAAGTTGAAGTATTAAAATTACTAAAACTGTAAGAAAAATTAAATAATGCTATATAGAAATATAAAAAAAGCAATAAAAATGACATATTTACTACTTTAATTATTAGGGATATTTGTCTTTGACACTCTATACATTATTTTGTTTTTGGGCCTCATGTGTATTAGGTTTTTGACTTATTTGAAGCCTGAATAAAGATTACAAAAATCTTTACAGTGTTGTTTTTGTTAACTAAAATTGAAACTATGAAAAATAACTGAAATTGAAGTAATTGGATTCAAGTTGAAATTAAATAAATAAATAAAAATATTAGATGAAAAACAGTTGATTGAAAATTGGAAATGTTGCCTTGGCAACAAACTGAAATACAATAAGTTGAAGTACTAAAATTACTAAAACTGAAAGAAAAATCTATTAATTAATGCACATGATAAAATTACTAAAAGTAAAAAACATAAAATGAAAACTGAAAATGTAAAAAAGCTAATAAAAATCTGAATTTCATTGTTTACAATGTTTTAATATTACACTATGACTATTATATTCCATTATATTTATTACATTAGTTATTATTATATTGGTTTATATTATATAATGTAGCACTTCAGAATTTGTAACAGTAAATAGATACTCCTCTAAACACACTTACAGATTACTATTCTACTTCAACAGGACTAACTAGATGAAGACACGCGTGAGCTCACCTTGACATGCGCGGACTGCAGCAGCAGGTCTCGGAGTGGGTTATAATGCTCTGTGGGGAACACGTGGTCCTCCGTGTAAACGATGTTGAGTCGTAACGAGCCCAGCTCATCGGCCTTCACCGATTTATTGCCGTTATCTCTTGGCTGCAGGAAGTACCTGAAAGAGACGGCAGAGCGGATGATGAGCTCCAGAACACAAAACCCGAGTTGCTTCAGACAGAACATGCATGAAGAGAGCCGTACCATGCATCATGAACACCCGACTGTCCCAGCACCTTCAGCGGCATCCGTACCTCTCCGAGAAACTCGTCTCCGAACTTCAGATTGCTGGCGTTCCACAGATCCACCCTGAGAACAGTGTTTACACTTATTCACTAGCATCAGTGATGTAAATGTAAATTTAAACTATTATATATATATGTTTTAATTATACAATTA
>NW_015552603.1:537822-543260 GCF_001515605.1 Sinocyclocheilus anshuiensis | reverse complement strand
TATATATATATATATACACACACACACACACACACACACACATATCCACACACATACATTTACAATGAAACCTGAAAATCTAAAAATAAAAGCTAATTCAAAATAAAAAATAGAATATAAATAATACTAAAATAACAATATTTCTGATATTTCTGTCTTTCTTTTTGGTTTAGTTTTTCATTTTGTGGATATTTAATGACCAGGTTGTTCTTAGCCCTATTCGGACCAATAGATCATCACTGCTGGTTCAAAACAAACTTTAAATGTGTTATAGGCTAGTTTATATATATGGACACATTCCAAATCAGATTAGCATCTCTTCACAAAATGACTTGAAAGCATAACAATTAGGCTAAACTAAAATGAATGAAAATGTATGAACTTAATGAATTATGTGGTGGTGTTTGAGACATCACTGGTCATTTAATGTTTCTATAAAAAAAAAGAACTAACAGTAATACTAATAAAATGGGAATAATACTAAAGCTCTATTCAGACAGTAATTGTTTCTCATGTGGACGTCTGTAAAAATACATTTACATGGCACCTGAGTGATAAAACTTATGGATTCAGATGGCGATTCATTCACAGTGGAGAAGCCAGTTCTGTGATCCTATGAACACGCATGATTGTCTACTGTAAATAAAATGTCATATTCTTGGAATAAGAATAAATTAATATTTAATAATATCCTATTTATTATTTGATTATTTAAATCTGCTATTTAAAAAATGGGAAACAGACGCACTATAGTTTAAATGGTTTTTTATCTTGCATTTTATCTCTCAAAATGATGGATGTCATTAAAAATGTGGAGATTAGCAGAAATAAGTTAATGCAACTCTTACATAAGGTAAACATAAAGCTGCTTGGTTTATATTTTTATGTATGTATTTGTAGATTTGTAATACAAATTTTTAAATTGTATTGCATACCTGTTGCTACCATAATAATGTTTCAAAATGTTCAAATGTTTACGTGCTTTTCTTGTCTTTCTTCTTTTTGTTCGTAACAGCTCCCACTCGCTGTGGTGGAGCAGTTATGACATATTGTTCTTGTAAATACTTTCCAGCATTTCAGTATTTTTGTTTCAGTAATAAATATGCATGCAAATTACAGCAAAGTGCAAGAGTTACCGTATGGTGTTCGGCAGTGGTCAAAAAGGATTTAAACATTGAATTTTGAATCGATTTCTTCTTGTAAACTCAGAGACGTGGATTTGGACGGCAATTAAATTACCACACGACCTTGGTGTTTGTCAAAAAACAGTAGGTAATTCGGCCGTGGATTTTTATGTGGGTGGTGGGAGAAAAACACTGACATATGGATTCAGACGGCAATAAAATCACTGACTAAAGGCCTGTTCACACCAAGGACGATAACTATAAAGATAACGATATAGTTCTAAAAATCGTTCTCAGTATTAAAGAACAGCAGAGTCCACACCACAGCTATAATGATAAAGGCACAGAGAAACAATATCGTTGGAATCACTTTCAGAACAGTTTTTTTCAAGCTGATGAACAATAAAAATTTTGACAGCCAATCAGAATCAGTCCTGCTATGATGAGCTCGAGAATTTAATGCGGCAGACGAGCGTGCGCTTGGAATAAACAGACGATATCGTCCGCTGGTGTGGACGCTAATATAGTTATCTTTATAGTTATCTTGGTGTGAACAGGCCTTAACCCCTGTAAATGTTGAAAATCACTTATCCCCATGAGAAACAATTACTGTCCGAATCGGGCTATTGTTATGGAAACTAAAACTAAAACATTTTTTAAAATGTTACTTGGAAAAACAAATAAACGTTACCTGAAATAAAATAAAATTCCAGCTAATTTTTCATTTTCATGATGTACTAAAATAACTAAAACTGAAATAAAAATGAATAAAAACTACAGTACATAGACATATATTTTTTTAAAAACTCATAAAAATGATAAAAACACAACAGAATCACTACAACTTTAACTAATTAAAATGAAAATAGCAAATAGAAAACCAAAAACTATTTCAAAATATTGATAAAAACTATAACAGTATCTCAATGATACTAAAATAACACCGTTAATGAAACATATTCCCATTTCTATAAATGTTTGTGGTAGGAATAACATCCTCACTGAGTAAAACAACAACAACTCGTATCACAAAAGAAAATTAGATGCTGTAGAACTAGGTCACTGCCATTATCAGCAATGAATCCTTACACATGCTGAGCTGATACGACACACATTCAGTTCCTATGATCACACTGCACAGCTGCTGCAGTCACAATCTGATGGTGTTTACAAACACCATTCCTTATTAGACTGCTGTGAATATAACCGTCACATCAAAGCACATGATGTGCAAAGATGCTGAATTACAAACACAGACTGCATCTGAGAATCACACACACACTCACACACCCACACATACTTATATATGTGGTTTACGGGAACTCACCATAGGCATAATGGTTTTTATACAACTGTACAACTGTTTTGTATCCCATTTGGTCCCCATAACATAGGGAATACCAGGTACACACACACTAACACACACACTCACTTAAGCGCAAGCTTGTCCACGTCGTCCTCTTCCACGTCAAACTGTCGTTTGGTGTAGCTCAGCGGTTTTGTCACCTGTGAGATGAAACACTGATCACTACATGAGCAGATATTTATAACATGAGGGCTGGGCGATTTTTCATATTCATTTCAAATTAATTCAAATGTACGTTTTGTCACAATTTTATTTTATTTTTAATTGAGGAATTGCAGTTTTTGAATCAAATATTAGCAAATGTTACAATCAGACAGGGGTACGTTTCAAAAAACCATTGTTAGCTAACTATGGCCGTTAGTTCCATTGAACTCTATTGGTAACAACGGAACTTGCGACCATAGTCGCTTTTGGGAAATGCACCCCAGGTTGACAATACGCCAAAGCTAAAAGTTGATGTGAGTGCCTGACTGTGCAGCTGATGAAGCGCTCCCTGTGATGCGCTCCATGAAGGAGTATAAGATCGCTAGTCCTAGTGGCGATTCACACAGAATGAGTTTGTGCTGAAAAACACGAGACACCACAGTGGAACAGGAAAAACGCAAGGTTATGAGATGCGAGTTGAACTTCTTTTATCTAAAGAATAAACTAAATCAACTAAATAATGGATTTTCAAAAGTATGTGAAATATTTAAAGTTTGCAGCACAGAATCTTTAAAATACGTCCGAGAGTTTTACACACCTGTCTGTTATTGTGGCGACATTTCCACACCCCGAAACGTGATGCTGAAACGAAACGAACTGTGATTGGTTGTTTGACATGTCGATCAAACGGCCTCATGGGCGGGCTTTGGCCAATGAAAGCTGCCATGTATTCCAGACCTTCAGCCGTTAGTCTGGAGGCCTGGCTAAGCGAGACTAGTATCAATGATACCAATACTGATTTCTCTATTAAATAACCCCCCCCCCAATATTTGACCATTGACTATAGCCATTCAACATTACAGTATAACTTAGAGCTATCAATTTTAACATTTATTAGACTTAAAAAAATAACTTCTAATTTAAGTGAACTTAAAACAATCTTCACATAAACCTATTATAATAAATGAAATATTTACCTGTGCTCTTCAGCAGAAATATACAGAAATTGAAATTTATGTTATCAAACACTAAATTCTAAATTAAAGTTAAATCGGGTGTGTTAGATGAGTGAGACAGTGCTGAGCTGCTCCGGGACAGTTTTGAAAACCATTTCAGAGACATGTTTTTAAATGTGACTCATATAAAATATATTACATGCATGCACAGTTTTAAGGCAGCTTTAAACTTTTTTTTTTTTTGCCATTTCACCCAGTGCAATGAGTTTCTGTTTGAATAAACCATCTGAATCACAACAAACCGCTTGACTAATCAAGTTAGACATGGTAAAATGACAAGGAGGGTCAGTTAAACAGACACGTTTCTATAAATACAGACGGATCCTCCAGAGACACACATCCTGTTTGATCATGAGTGAACAATGCACGTCTGATGAGGATGTTCATTTCACACTGAGCTGCTGATGATGATGATGAAGATGTGTGTCCAGTGTGGGTGGGAAAGACTGCGGCTGCGAGGGCTGCATGATAAATGGAGCGGATTGTGTGACTCACAATGAATCACACTCTTGTCTCGTTGTCCTTGTGTGTGTGTGTGTGTGTGTGTGTGTGTGTGTGTGAGAGAGACTCATGCAGTCCAGAAACAGAGGATCCAGCTGTCACATCTAATAACACGAACACAAAACCCTCAGGAAACACACAGATCACTGCGCAGGGTGTGGACACTCTCACCTTTACTGCGGTAAACCACAGCAGTGTTTCCCACAGACTTACACTCTATGTGTGGCGGCACTTCCCCTGAGGGAAATATGTATATATCGGTTCACATTTACAACTCTGCTCTGTGTGTTTGCTGCGTAAAAACATCAGTGGGTTTTCGCGTTGGTCTGAATGAAAACAGCAGACGGGCTGATTGAAAATGCAAATTCATTCTCTGCCAGCAACTTCAAAGCAGCAAGGTTAGTAGAGAAGACCATCACTACTATACTGCTGCATTATTTAGAGGACAGATCTGCCCGGCTGCCCGTGAATGTTGTGTGTTGTAGGGTGTGGAAAGTGTTAAAGTGAAAAACCACGAGTGTTTGTTTTAACTATAAACACCTGAAAGCTCAGATATGATCTATTTCCATATTAAATGCTTCCAACTGAACCAGAATAAACATCATGAACAGCAGATGATTCTTATGACGTCTCTCCTCGTGAACACCTCATCACTCTCAAGACTTCATTTTGAGTTTACTGAAATTTAAATATTATGCTTTCACTGTCTATCTTCTTATCAAATTCTTTGTGTGCACATGTTTGATCTTCCTGACGTCATATTTATTTGAAACAAGTATCAGTGTTATTTTAGTATCAAGATACTATTATAGTTTTATTCATATTTAGATTTTTAATAGTTAGATTTTAATAGTTTGATTTTGAATAAATAGTATAAATTGAATAAAAATATATATTTTTAGATTTTATATTTAATACTTGTTAAAGTTAATTTTGTTTTGTTTTGTTTATCCTTTAGATCTTTCTTTCAAAAAATTCACAAAATTCTAACCTTTCATTATCCCCGAGTTTTATCCTATAATGCCAAAATCAACACAGAAATGTGTCACTGTGCACAAAATGAAGCTGAAGAGAAGAGAAGAGAAGAGAAGAGAAGAGAAGAGAAGAGAAACCAACATGGAGCTGGGAATCTGAAGGATCTGGAGTAATTCTGTATGGATGAATAGTCTCTGATCTCATTATAGGAGAAGGCTGCTATCTTGGGAAAAGGACGTTGCTATAATTGGGTGCCAATAATTGTGGCCAACGTGAACTAGAGAAAAACATTTATTTCATAGTGAGGTGTGC
>NW_015552603.1:535865-537440 GCF_001515605.1 Sinocyclocheilus anshuiensis | reverse complement strand
CCCTCCCCCCCCTATATTAGGACTTAAATTATTTTATTAATAAGGCTGTTTTTTTTTGTTTTTTTTAGTTAACTATAATAACCCTGGTAAGTATTTCATTATGTTCACATGTACTGTATATTGACCTCAAAAGTTCAGCTCAGTTATGCGAAAAACATTGATCAACTTTTACAGCACTGAATTAATATAGTGCTTTAAGATTAGTGATGATAAATAAATATTTACTGTTGGATTGTATTTGACCTTTTTTTATTATTATCTGAAACATGCTGTGACTTATATAATGCAATTAACAACAAGCATGCAAAATATTTGAATTTGTGCTGAATAAGAGACATACATGCGTCCAAGTTTATTTGCATAATTCATTTCCCACTTGTCAGAAGTTTCAGTTTCGCTTTAAAAAAAAACTATAACTGTCACTATAATGTTTGTTTTATACTTTTATTTTTTGTTTTGAATATGGTTAAATGTAAAAGATTTGTTGTTAAGTAAGTGGAACTAAGATACATATTTATAGTGTCTGAAATGTTTCATTTTATTTACCAGTATTTTACGTTATTTCTGAATTTAATAATATAATGTGACTTATACTGATGCAATTTATGTTTGTTTGTTTTTTTTGGTGCAATTTAGACTTTTTCTTTCTGGAAAACACAGTAATACTGTAGTTTAAGAATCATCTACAGGTAAAAAAAACAACAACAATAATAATAAACACATTTGTTCAGCACTAATGTGAACATTGGATGGGATGCACAGTGATAAATACAAATAAAATGATAAAAAAAAATCAGGAGCAGACATCATGCAAACTCTATTTAACAGGTGTCACAATGTCACTTCATTGAATCATAATGGTGGATAACATGTCACATGCTGTTAAAACACTGAGTGGCCACGTCCTCAGACAGGACAATGAGTTCCTACCTCAAAAAAGAAGACCTCATCAAACTGAGGATTGTTGGTTTTCCGTTTGACCTTCGTCTTCTTGGCTTCTGACCTGTAAGGGGTGAGAAATGCATTTATGTTATGCTACGATATGTTACACTGACAGTGATTTGCAGCTATTTCAGGTGGTGTGTTGAATTTACACTTATTCAAAAGTTTGGGGTCAACAAGTTTTTTTTTTAAGGAGACATATTATGCCCCTTTTTACAATATGTAATTTAAGTCTCTGGTGTCCCCAGAATGTGTCTGTGAAGTTTCAGCTCAAAATACTCCACAGATCATTTATTATAACATTTTGAAAATGCCTATTTGAGTGGAAGCAGAAACACGCTGTTTTTCGTGCCTGTTTCTTTAAATGCAAATTAGCTGCTGCTCCCCGCCCCCTTTTCCAGAATAGAGCTGTGCCATTACAGCTCGGACCTGCTAAAAAACATCTGTTTTGGTTCTGATTATCATGTTTATCGCGCTGAAATAATGCGTTTTAAACCATATTAATTTAAACTTCTGATACACGGTTTTCTGAGAGCACACACGGACAGAAAGCGGCTGTCACAGCATGTGAGTACTAAACTAAGTTCTCATTCACACACAAGTTTACGTTAAAAACACACACGAGTTACAAAA
>NW_015552603.1:527875-535725 GCF_001515605.1 Sinocyclocheilus anshuiensis | reverse complement strand
ACAGCTGGGAAATAAATCGCAGTTTATTTTAGATCTGTGTGGCAGCAGCAATATACAGTAAATAAATCAATAAATCCACTGCTCTCTTGTCTCCTCTGAGGCTGGGAATCTAAACAGTGTTCTGTGCTCGTCTGTGCAGCCAAGACAGAAGAGTTAGCGTGTTTTGCTCAAACTTTCGCCATGGCATTAGAACTGGTACACCGTTGTCGCTTGTGAAATCAAAATGACGGCAACGTGGGTGGAAACTTACAGATTAAGCGGCAGTAATATTATAATGAGATCCCTTTGCCACGTCACCAAAAAAATCAGACGCGCTCATTTTTTTAGACGCTTGGGGAAAAAGGCTTACCAAAACAAAGTTACTGGGTTAATCTTTTTCACGTTTCCTTGGTTGGTAGATGCACCAGGGACCTGATTATAGCACTTAAAACCTGGAAAAGTCAGATTTTCATGATATGTCACCTTTAAATTAGTATTTTTATTGATCAAGGATGCATTAAATTGATCAAAAGTGACTGTAAATTAATGTAGCTTTGGTAAGCAGAAGAGACCTCTTTAAAAAAACATTTAAAAATCTTACCAACCCCCAAACCTTTAAATGGTAATGTATTTATTAATAATTATATGTATAATATGTGTGTATTTTTAAATTAATGAAATTAGATTTTTAAATCATTAATAATTGAAGGTTTGTTTTATTTAGTTTTCACTGTGTAAAGTATTCATTACAGGGCTTGGCTTGGGACGTGACACTGAAAAGCTTCAATAGTTGAAAATTCTGGTTGTGGTTAATCTCAGAGAAATACTAAATTTCTAATATTTCACACATTTCTAAAGCAATGCATGTAGTGATGAGGTACATTTATTTTTCTGAGGACACACACTAAGCCTTGAACTGCTGTCCTGATGGCGGTGGGAACCGTGCCATTGGACAGACTTAATCAGCACTTGTAAACTGGATGAGCTTTCAGGTTTGATCTTACCTGGAGAGGCCAAGTAAAGACACAGCGGCGTACGGATCACACTGGCCATTCACTATCGGCAGATCCTGACACTCTAAAACCCTGCGTAAAGAAAATCATTATGAGCTTCAAACACAAAAGCCCATTTTGGTACTCAACTCACCACCATTTGTGATCATCAGTGATTTTTTAAATAATTTGAATGAAAAGTATAAAAACATTTGTTGACATTAGTTATTTTTTAAAATTATAATTTTATAAAAATAATTTTATAAATGGCCTCAAAACAATCCACAACTATTTGTTGTACCACCTTCCAACATGATGTCACATCCAGCCAATCAGAACCGAGCTCTGTTTTGTTCAAACACAAATGACATCATCTGCTAAATGACATCAGCAGGGAATTACACAGACAAACGCTCTGTCTGAACACCTGGTGAATCAGAACACAGCATTCAGCAGACACAAAGTAGATTCACATCACCTCATAAACATACAGCGGTATTTTATATTTAGATATGTAAATGAACCAGCGCCTGGCTGAGAATGTGAATGTGGATCTAATGCTGATGAATGAACAGGATTTACAGCATCTCTAATACCATCCGATCCTTCCAGGGCACTTCCTGTGTGTTAAGCCTGTTTATATAATGCTGCGTCTGGCCTGGTCATACAGCCACCCATAAATACACCAGTCATGACGTCCAGCGCTGGGCTAAAACTGGCTGAGACCTACAGCATTTGTTCAATGTGATGCTTTCAGACACTCAAATCAACAAAGCTGTGTTGCAGTTAGTGCATGATGCATTGAGCTGTGATGCTCATATATACTCAGCTCTGATTGCATCAGTTTCATTTCTTAACATCACATACTGTCCTTATTTGATTATAAATATCAATAATAGCGGGAAAAATACACAAATTTAAGATGCATCGCTAGAAATTTTGATAAATACTGGTACCCAATCACAATTGGTTCTACGGGGGTACTAGAGGGTGCTAAATACCCTCAAATGAAAGCAAAAGCAACTAAAGATCTGGCAAACTATCCAGTGCGTATTTGCGTTTGCGCTCTGGACAGCTATTTACATGTTTTTGCCGCATTGAGCAATGTAGCCAATGAACGCAATGGCCATTCAGAAACGTTTTAGTTTGTCAAAATTTACTCACCACTGAAAGTGCACTTTATTAAGTGCAGTTTTGCACACTTGTGAATAGTGGACGACCGATATATCGCCAAGGCCAATATATGGGCCGATATTTGGCATTTTTCAAATATCGGCATGGGCCGATAAGTTTTCCTGTTTGGCCGATGCGTTCTAGGTGGGACTTTTATTTTGATGGTGCGACGGACTTTTATTTTGACGGCGCTGAGAACGGTAGCGCCTGAGTACACAGTGCTTACAATCTCCCTCTTGTTCGCTGTTGTCGTTCAGTTCTGTCTAATATGGATTATCTAATACGTCTGTCTAATAATCAGATAGAACGGTTAAACAAAGGAATTAAAATGTATACAAAAAGTATTATAACGATTGCTTTTATATTATTAGTAATAGAAAGGCAAACATTATAATACTTTCTTGTTTGTCGTCAGCATTCAGCAAATACGCATTTATATCATTTAAACAAATCTTTGAATGTCTAATGAACATCTAATTTCAAAAACCTTGCAAACTTAAGTCGGATCCAGTTGTGAGATCTTGTGAAGTGTGCATTTGTATCCTGCATGATCGCGTGTTCTCTGCGTGACGGTCGATCCGTGTGAATTGAATGCGGACAGGAGGAGAGTTCAGCTTCACTGGAGACGCGCGATTGACAAACTTTAAACTATTTAAACAAAAAAACAATATCGGTCGACCACTACTTGTGAATCATCTCATGACTAAGTGCAGGCGTGATGTAAATAAGAGTTTTCTTTCATAGGTTCATCCCTTGTTCCGATTGTCTGAAGCCCGTATGGATTGGCTGATGGTGCGGCCGCCACCCAGACGTCACTATGTCATCCACTCTAAATGCCACGTTCACACAGCAGCAGAATACGGTTGTCAGTCCTGTATTTGAGTTCTTAATACGGTTACGTTCACACACAGAGTACGGTTATTTTCAGGCGTGACAACCGCATTCTGTAACAGAACTCACACCCGTAAATTTTCAGAACTCCCAACTGCATTCTCTGAAAACCCATGCTGTGTGAACAGAACAGAACTGGACAACTAGTTGTCTATCACATCATACAGTGCGAGAGAGCCGCTCTGCTGCACAAGCGCGTGTTTTCCTTGCGGCTCAATTGGACTCTTGTCGTGTCAGAAAGTGATAAGCCTTTCAGTTTTATGGATGTCGCCATCTTTGATATTACTTTGGTCACTGTTGCTATGGTTACTGGTAAAACAGGCTTGACTCCCGTTGCACATTCATACAGACAGTATCCAAGATGCTACTGTAAGTTGCTGTGTGAACGTGACATTTCGAGACTCACACCTGTAAGTAAATGCGGTTGTCAATCCCAAAAACTGACAGTGTGAACGTAGCCTAATACTGGTCGAACGCGCCATTCACTCCTCAGATTTCCTTCCTTCAGAAGTGGTCGTTTAGCCCTTCAGAAGTGATTTATCTGGCCTGTTTCGGCACACAACTGATCGTTTATTTTTTCTTCACGTGTCTCGCCTTTGGTAACAACGATTCAAAACAGACAAATTTCGAGTGACAGTGGAAAAAGACAGAAAATTTTAATGAACATCAGAAAAGGAAGCATCGTTCAAATCAGCAGCAAGAGTCAAAGCTAGTCCACAATTTAGTAAACGTTGGCAACCTCTTTAAGTTATTCTTCACTGTGCTGTATTGACTGCTTTGATGCATTGCAATATGGTAGGGCATTGTTTTGATGCTTACATCCGAAAAATATATATTTATATATTTTTTTTTTGCATAATAAAGAGTCCATAAACACAATAAGAGTCCATGAAAACGAAACTAAAGCTAAAGTGAACATAATGGTGATATATATATATATATATGTATATATATATATATATATATATATATATATATATATACACACACACACACACACACACACACAGTCATTGTCAGAATTATTGACACCCTTGGTAAATATGAACAAGGAAGCCTGTGAAAATATATCTGCATTGTTAATCCTTTTGATTTTTATTTTAAAAATTCACAAAAATCTAACCTTTCAATGAAGTAAAACAATTGAAAATGGGGGAAAATGTTATAAAAATGTTATGAAATAAATGTTTTTCCGAAGTTCTCTTCCAGGCAGATTTGTAACATTTCCTGTTGATTGGAACTTCTTAATTACTGTGCTGATGGTGGAAATGAGAATAGATATGTTCTTACAGCCACTTTTTTGTGAAGCTCAACAATTATTCTGTTTTTCTCATTGTGATGGATGATTGAGGGAATTTGGTCTTTGTGTTCCCTAATATATATATTCCTGTGAAACAGGAAATCATTAATGGACAATTATAAATATGAATGGGAATGTACTTTTACTCATAATAATTTCTAGGGGTGCCAATAATTGTGGCCAGTGCGTATTAGAGAAACTGAACTCATAAGGCCACCAGTATGTTTTGCAATCATAATAAAAAACATGTGAAATTGTGTAATGCATTTTAGGCCTATATTTCCTGCTTTATCTAAAAGAAAAAGCCCTTGCCATGTCAAAGTCACACACCAGAATCACAGCAGCAGCAGTGCAATGAAGCTCATGTACTGAATGAATCAGTGTGTGTGTGTGTGTGTGTGTGTGTAAACATAATCCTCGTTGTGTCTTAAAATGGAAGCTGCATAAATATCCTGTGAATGAAAGCACTGCTCATTGTGACACTAAGCTCATTACCCAGAGTGCTTCAGTGTAGGAAACTGTCCAGACATGGACCTACTAATGCTGTGAAAGCATATGAAACCTACATGGGCACACACACACACACACACACACACACGCGTGCAGCACATACTGCATGTTCTCATACATTAACTCATTTTCATTCAGATAACTGACAGTACAGCACAGATGCATTCATGCAGTTACAGATATGTGAAGATATGTCCAGTGTATGCACACACACACACACAAACGCAGCAGACTTCAGTTCACTTATTTACTCTCAGTCTGAGTGTTGCGTTTCTCTTGTCATTTTAAATAAAGCGTCAGGCGCTAATCAAGGCATCAAACCACACAGTGACTGCAGCAGATCAGCAGAGCTTAACTATGATGCTAAAATGCACTTCAGTGAATGTGCAGACTACATCACACTACTGCTGAAGAATGTACACTACACAGTATGCAACATTACTGCACGCAATAAAATCTGCAGTAAACAACACTGATGAGCACTGGCTGAGATGCCAGGTAATGGACATTCAAAGGCAATGATGGTGGTTTGTGTATTCATCACATGCACTTTTATCAAACACTATAGAATACCCAAGACGTGTCACTTTTATAGTTTTGAATGAGGAAAAATGCAATGCTCAATATGGCCGCTCTATTGAACGAAGCCCCGCCTTCTGAGTAAAAGAGCCAATCGCTAATCGGTAAAGTCATCGCGTTACTGCAGCTGCCATTAGAAGTCCCGGTTGCTATAGAAACAGTCAGCGTTCTGAGACGTGCACTCAGGACTGCGCATGCACACTGGCTGGTATAGCCTGAAAAAAGCTTTTTTATCGCTATTTGAGCAAAAGAAACAACATTTATGAGACTGTTGTTGTCAGATTTCATTGGTGATTTCAAATCTGAAATTGAATCATAAGCTTGGCGAACGGTTTTGGAGAATTTGATGTTTCCCCATTCAAAGAGCTAGGAGCTGCACTTGCATGCCCGAGAGGCATTTCAAAGATGGCCGCTGAGTGACATGACTTGCCTTAAAGTAGTGCTGTACAGTGCGACATATATCATACTCATGAAGTGCGCTCACACTGAGAGCCTGTCAAAAAGCGCCTGATTATTGGTCTAAGTTGTCTTTCGCGTCTGATTGATTTAGCGTCTAATACTGTCAAAAACACACAAGGTTTACATATAAACACAGTTGGTTATGTCTAAAATTAAAGTAAACAGTTGAGAGAGAAACGCATGAAGCTCTTAAAGGGACAGTAGCTACTAAAAATGCTGCTGACTGTCATTAAAGGGATAGTTCACCCAACTGACTTTTACAGTAGGAATAAAATACCAGCAACTGCTTGGTTACCCACATTCTTCAAAATAACTAAGAAACTAATTCAGGTTTAAAATAACTTGAGTAAATGATGGTATAAAAATGAAACACTATCCCTCTGTAGCACCAGTGCTATGTGAAATAAAAGTTAACGTACAGCCCTGCTTAAAGGGACTTTGCTTTTATCCAGAGCGACTTACATTGCATTAGGTCATGCATTCCTTGGGAACTGAACCCATGACTGTTGTAAGCCAAGCTATACTATTTTAGCTACAAGAAATATGTCATGTCATTATGACACGTGACTAAAACAATGATGATTTGTTTCTTAATGTTTCAGAAGATCTGAAAACCCACAAAACTCACAGATCATTCATTCAGCATGATGAGAGCCAAGAGTGACAAACTCTGTGCAAATATACTGAGAAAATAAGGTGAAAATGAAGAAGGAAAGTGAGATGGAAAGACCTATTTCTGCTGCTGGTCTTGAAGACACAAATGAAGATAAGTAAACAACAGCAAACAACATCACACTCTCTCATATTCATAGAGATTTCTGTAGAGAACTAAAGCAGATTTGTCACATCCATTAGATGACACTAAAATCAAATGCTGTTCTGACGCCTATTACAATAGTTTCAGCATCCCAGCTAACAAAAATATGTTCTAAGAACAATTTGTTAACACTCCCATTAAGTTATGAAAATTGTATTTTTATAAATGTTCTCTGAATGTACAAAATGTCCAGTTTTTAAAATGTTTTAAAACGTTTTTTTTTTCTTCTTGGTTATGCAAATGTTAAGGGAACATTCCATTTGATCATTTTGCACACATTATGGGAATGTAACTTTTGAATCTTCTCTCAACATTCTGAAACAAGTAGTAGCTAATATTTAAAGGTTAAATGTTCCATGAAAAAACGATCCATAAATGATGTATAAATGCTTTGTGCTAACATTTTAAGAACATTATTAAAGACCAGATTTGAAACGAACGTTTGTTCATAACTTTTAGAGAACCTTGCAGGAACATTTTGAGAACGCTCCCTGTTAGCTGGGATCAGTCTATCAATGCTCTTATATGTCTATAATGAGGAGAAAGATGTTCCTGTCTTTTTTAATGATAATCAAAACCACATACAGTGGTGTGAAAAAGTGTTGGCCCCCTTCCTGATTTCTTATTTTTTTGCATGTTTGTCACACTTTAATGTTTCAGATCATCAAACAGATTTAAATATTAGTAAAAGATAACACAAGTGAACACAACATGCAGTTTTTAAATGAAGGTTTTTATTATTAAGGGAAAACAAAATCCAAAACTACATGGCCCTGTGTGAAAAAGTGTTTGCCCCCTAAACCTAATAACTGGTTGAGCCACCCTTAGCAGCAACAACTGCAATCAAGCGTTTGCGATAACTTGCAATGAGTCTGTTACAGCGCTGCGGAGGAATTTTGGTCCACTCATCTATGCAGAAGTGTTGTAATTCAGCCACATTGGAGGGTTTTCGAGCATGAACCGCCTTTTTAAGGTCATGCCACAGCATCTCAATAGGATTCAGGTCAGGACTTTGACTAGGCCACTCCAAAGTCTTCATTTTGTTTTTCTTCAGCCATTCAGAGGTGGACTTGCTGGTAGGGGTGTGCGATATATATCGTCTGCGATAATATCGTAATTGTTGTTTTAACGATGTGCGATTTGACATTAT
>NW_015552603.1:525005-527333 GCF_001515605.1 Sinocyclocheilus anshuiensis | reverse complement strand
GCCCAGTCTCTTTCTTATGGTGGAGTCATGAACACTGACCTTAACTGAGGCAAGTGAGGCCTGCAGTTCTTTGGATGTTGTTGTGGGGTCTTTTGTGACCTCTTGGATGAGTCGTCGCTGTGCTCTTGGGGTAATTTTGGTCGGCCGGCCACTCCTGGGAAGGTTCTCCACTGTTCCATGTTTTTGCCATTTGTGAATAATGGCTCTCACTGTGGTTCGCTGGAGTCCCAAAGCTTTAGAAATGGCTTTATAACCTTTTCCAGACTGATAGATCTCAATTATTTTCTTTCTCACTTGTTTCTGAATTTCTTTGGATCTCGGCATGATGTCTACCTTTTGAGGATCTTTTGGTCTACTTCACTTTGTCAGGCAGGTCCTGTTTAAGAGATTTCTTGATTGTGAACGGGTGTGGCAGTAATCAGGCCTGGGTGTGGCTAGAGAAATTGAACTCAGGTGTGATAAACCACAGTTTAACAGGGGGGCAAACACTTCTTCACACAGGGCCATGTAGTTTTGGATTTTGCTTTCCCTTAATAATAAAAACCTTCATTTAAAAACTGCATGTTGTGTTTACTTGTGTTATCTTTGACTAATATTTCAATTTGTTTGATGATCTGAAACATTAAAGTGTGACAAACATGCAAAAAAATAAGAAATCAGGAAGGGGGCCAACACTTTTTCACACCACTGTATATGGCTGGGTGGTATGACGGTAAATTATCGTTACCACTAGTGGTTGATTGCTATATCGCCAAGGCCGATATATCGGCCGATAGTTTACATTTTTCAAATATCGGAATCGGCAAATAAGTTTTTCTGTTTGGCTGATATGTTTGAGACTTTTATTTTGACTGTGCTGAGAACAGCAGCGCCTGTGCACACAGCGCTCACATTCTCACTCTTCATTGTTTGCTGTCATCGTTTAACAGTTCTGCCTAATACAGATAGAAGTCTGTCTAATAATCAGATAGAACTGTTAAACAAATGAATTAAAATGTATACAAAAAATTTTATAACGATTGCTTTTATATTATTAGTAATAGAAAGGCAAACATTATAATACTTTCTCATTTACCGTCAGCATTCAGCAAATACGCATTTATATAATTTAAACAAATCTTTGAATGTCTAATAAACATTTGATTTCACAAACCTTGCAGACTTAGTCGAATCTAGTTGTGAGATCTTGTGAAGTATGCATTTGTATCCTGCATGACAGCGTGTGCTCTGTGTGACGGTTGGTCCATGCGAATTAAATGCAGACAGGAGGAGAGTTCAGCTTCTCTGGAGACGCATGATTGACACACTTTAAACTCATGATTTCAAACTATGCTGCGCATTATTTGCCCACTATCATATTCATGTAATTTTCACTGTGTGCTGAATGTAAAACGACATGTCAATAAGTGGGTGTGGAGAGCAGCAGTAACGTTCAGTTAAGGGTTGTTAATAACGTGATATTGTCAGAACAAAAGTGCAGCAGTCAACTGCGAGAGCAGTGCAGCACCCGGACAGTTTAGAGGAGTGCACAGGCTCACAGTGGAGGAAGCGTTATGAATAGGGATGCACGATATTATCGGACTGATATCGGAATTGGCCGATAATGGCTTTAAATGTAAATATCGGCATCGGCCCAATATGAAAAATTATGCGGCTATGTCTTGCCGATAAGAGGAATGCGTTAACTCACATGTGCTCAGGGTGTGCTAGCGATTAGATCACGTCAGCATTGTGGCTCATTCTTGAAGCAAAGTTTTGTCTGAATGATGATTAGATTGACTGTTTGGATCGCTGCATTTAATCTGTGAAAGCACGTACAGAATGATGCGTTTAGTGTATGATAGAGTAAACAGTAATAGCGCGTGCAGCGGCAGCCTCCCCCGGGTCCTAACGCCCGCTCAGTAAGGAGTTTTAATCTGTAGGGGGCGCTGTTGGCCTACTTCTAAATAAATTAAAAGTAAAATAGCCTACACAAATAAAATTTAGACTGTGTTTCTGATTAAATAAAGCAGTAATTGATGTCATAAAATAATGAGTATTTTTTTATTTAAAGGTCAGAAGCTATAGTTTACATGAAATTTTTTTTTTAAACTTGTAAATTAAATAATTTTATATATACTGATTTATTCATTAACGTGTAATATTTTTTATTTTTTTAAACAAATCATAAGCTCTAAAAGAATTTCAGAATTTTTACAACTCTTGCTTTAGACCATCTACAAATGTTAAATCTTAAAATAAAATGTTAGGGTTAACCTTGCATCTTTCTGGGGGGGAAAAATGCCGCGATTGATATATAGTTTATTTATAGTTATTTTCAAAGCTTCA
>NW_015552603.1:524546-524980 GCF_001515605.1 Sinocyclocheilus anshuiensis | reverse complement strand
AGTTTGATCAGGGTTGGAGCTAAACTCTGCAGCGCATTGGCCCTCCAGGGCAAGATTTGAGGAACCCTGCTCTAGAGCAGGGGTAGGCAAGTTCGGTCCTAGAGAGCCGCAGTCCTGCAGAGTTCAGCTCCAACCCTGAAAAAAACCCTACACAAATAAAATTTAGACTGTGTTTCTGATTAAATAAAGCAGTAATTGATGTCATAAAATAATGAGTATTTTTTTATTTAAAGGTCAGAAGCTATAGTTTACATGAAATTTTTTTTTTAAACTTGTAAATTAAATAATTTTATATATACTGATTTATTCATTAACGTGTAATATTTTTTATTTTTTTAAACAAATCATAAGCTCTAAAAGAATTTCAGAATTTTTACAACTCTTGCTTTAGACCATCTACAAATGTTAAATCTTAAAATAAAATGTTAGGGTTA
>NW_015552603.1:515808-523633 GCF_001515605.1 Sinocyclocheilus anshuiensis | reverse complement strand
TATTTATAGTTATTTTCAAAGCTTCAATGTACTGTCAAAAAACCTTCATTATTGTTTATTTAACTCTAACAAATAAGTTCTTGTTAAAATTTTTTTTTTTTTTATATTTTGCTTATAATTTCTTCACAGGAGAGACTTGGTGTTGTTTCCAAACAAAAGGAAATGTATCAGTATTGGCCAAAATGAGTTGAAAAATATCGGCATATCGGATATCGGCAAAAATCCAATATCGTGCATTCCTAGTTATGAATTAAGCTTATTTGACTACAACAGTTCATATATCAATGTCGTAATAAATAGAAATAGCCTTAAATAATGTATAGTTACCGGCATCTTTTTGCCTCTTATGTGTACAGTTAATTTTTACACACGTGAATCACATTAAAAACGCCGTATAATAAGCAGATACCAGGGAACAAATTTAAACAATGTAAATAGTATTAATAGCATCCTACAAAATTAAAAGGAGTAAATCTAATTTATAAATATAATATTTTAATATAAAATATATAGATATTATAAACCGGTTGAAGTAAAAAAATAACATGATATTTAAAATATAATTAAGAAACATCTTATTTAAAGATTAATTGCACCTACAAGTTGCATTTAATACCAATCAGTTAATCTAAAAGTTGAGTGTGTTTTTACTAAATAAATAATTAACCAAATAAAAGAAAAAGAGCCCTTTTTGTCGATTTTCAGAATAACTACATATATACATAACTACTGTATATTGTGAAATATATCATTACCGTGAAATAAAATTAGTCATACCGTGAAACAGATTTTTGGTCATACCGCCCATCCCTCCCTAACCACATATGTTCAAAGTTGGTCTTAAAGGGATGAGTTTCCTTCTTCTGCTGAACACAAAAGGAGATATTTTGAAAAATGTGGGCCACCATACAGTTAGTGGTAGCCACTGACTTCCATAGTCAGGAAAAAAATACTATGAACTCAATGCTAGCGTAAAATGTTTGATTACCCACATTCCTCAAAATATCTTCTTTTGTGTTCAACAGAAGAAAGATATTCATACAGGTTTGGAACAACATAAAGGTTAATAAATTATGACAAAATGTTAATTTTTGGGTGAACTATCCCTTTAAGGAAGCCCTTTGTAATTCAGACAAATTACAGCAATTCAAACACTTGACAGTCATTGGTCAGATGGTCAGAAAGTCCCGCCCCCATATGCACATGATTAGCTGAGTTTGAAGCATCTCCGTGACTCTGAACATTAAACTGACATACTAGAAACTTTAAGCAGTTAAAAATAAAAGGTAAGAATTTAAGTCAATTAGTCAACCTGTATAATTAGTTGGTTGTTGGATGACAAAAACCTCTTTACCCTCTTTAAAGCATCACTGCTAAAAAATACTGAAGCTGCACGTGTGATTTCTGTTCAATCAAACACAACTGCAAGAATAATGAAAATTCTCGTCAGTCATTGGTCTGATGGTCAGAAAATCCCGCCCCAAAACTCACATGACTGGTTGAGTCAGAAGTGTCTCCCTCATTCTGAACATTAAATAGACTATAATTAGTAGGTTGTTGGATGACGAACATTACATGTACAAGAAACACCCTCACTGAAACAAGGAACATACTCGCTGAAGACACGCTCTGATCTTTCAGGACCTGAATCTAATAAAACACAAAGGCTGAGCTCTAATTGGCTGACGGGCAGCTATGTGGAACTTGTGATTGGCTGTCTCACCGTGTTGCCAGCTTGTGGCAGACGACTCCGCTGTCTGTGATGACCTCACTGAGACGCAGCTCCAGGTGAACCTTTCCCTGCGGAGGACAGAGAACAGCGTTACCATGGTTACACTCGCCACCCGCTGAGAAGGAGAGCGAGAGACAGAGGAACGGAGCATGAGAAACCAATGAAAACACAACCACTGCAGGGTCCCATGAGGCTGTGCTGGGATCAGGCTGCCAATGAGTCATGGGCAGCACACGTGACCGAACATGGAACATGGAAAACACTCTGGGTGGGCGGTCCTATGGTACATACCGACAGAAATGTGTCAACTGGTAAAGATTCTACTGAACTGCTCATACTGCAGCAGAATGTTTTTTTAAAAATATAAAACTATACCATTTACTATTACCATATAAAAATACTTTTAAAAATACAAAAATGTTTTTTTCATTAAATTTCTAGATATTTTCATTAAAATATAAACATATGTTACAGCACGCAGCTCTTTGTCACTTCATGAGCATTTTACCGTTTCTTTTGAGAAAAACTATCGTCATATCATATACAAACTGAAATTTAAAGGTCTTCATAGCAACCTGTCAAAATAAAAGTTTGGTTTTACTTGAAGAAACTGTGACATAAATATATTACTTAATGTAATGATTTTGTATAAAATCTATTAATTAGAGATGCTTTTCATTAGGGCTGGGACAATAAATCGATGCATCGCGATTCGTGGATCGATTCTGAGATTTTCATAATGCATCGTGATTCTCTCTCGAATCGATTCTGAGCTTAGTTTTTAACAGCAGATGGCGCTGTAGGCTAGTTTTTAACCACACACTCAAATGCTCACGAAGAAGAGCGCTTGTGCGTTCGGCTGAGTAATGTAAGTGGTTAAATGTACTTGCACATCGGCTTTTATGATGCGAGATTAATGTAAACACAGCCCACTGTGAACATCCTTGTAATTCGCTTCAACCTTTTCGAACTTTATGAATGATTATTTTAGGTTCAAATAGTGCGTCTGTAAGGAACTGGAAGCAAGCAGAATATGGCGATTTCTAAAGCACGCAGTGCCATCTGCTGTTAAAAACTAAACTCAGAATTGATTCAGAGAGAATCGCGATGCCTTCGGAAAATTAAAACGGAATCCAGAAAAATTAAAATGGGAAAAAAACAGAATTTGGAAAAAAATAAAACGGAATTTTGGGAAAAAATAAAATTTCGTAGGGCCCTAAGTTAGCCAATCAAAACAGTGGCCCGCCAACTTAAAACAGATCATTTCAGACAGAGGGTCAGAATGAGGATTGAAAATAATTGTTTTTCCGCATATATATAGCCTATATATAGTGTGTGTGCAAAAAAGATTACTAGTATTATAAGTGAACTTCAAGGAACATATTAAAAAAAATGTCATGATCCCTGTAACATCCAATAAAAAAGCAGCTGAATAAACCAATAGCTTCACTAGCTTGGTAAAACAACATGTAAAAATAAACAGAAAGACGTCGGAGCTCCAAATATCTGTTGTGAAACTCATCGCTTTGACATCTTTTAACCCTTCTGATATGTGTTTACGCACTTTCCTGTACAGTTCAGGTAGAGTCGTCACGGATAAATATTTTCACATTCATATTCAGCTCGATGGACTAAGAGTGTTCTTTAGAATAAAATCTCTGGAGATGCTTGATTAACTTGGTTCTGTTATAATTCGAAGTTTTATCACCACCCTACGGAACATTGACTTTGCAGATTTTGCAAGCAGCTGTCGAACTTGTTGGCATAGCTGGTGTGAAATACCTTTAAATAGGTGATCCTTTGGTTCACTCCATGCTGTTAGCTGCTCTGTGCACATTAGCTTGTTTGAAAACCGTCTACCGGTGTGCCGAGCCCGTTGTGAGCGCATGACATCACGCTGCACACAGCATAGAATTACAGCAAGAACTCTGTAAGCTTTCGGATCGTAATTTGATGTCATACACCGATCAGTCTGCGCAGCATCACTTCAAGTCGAACACACCTTTAGACTGAATAAAATGGCCCCTATGGATCAGGCCCATTGTCACGATACCCGATCTAGAATTATTCAATATCGGAGCCAATACCTGATACAAATATCGGATTGTAGGATCCCTAAAGCTAAGCTAATGAGCTGAAGCACCTTTCATCAGTGGAGGATTTTATTCACTAAATTATGAAAAATAGAAATGAACATATGATTATTAAAATAAATAAATAAAAATATAAATTAAATATTTTTTAAATCATTAAATTTCCAGGTACCGTTAGTGAGACATTAAATTATATTTTGACAGCACGCAGCTCCTCCTCTGAGCAATTAAACTTTCCTCTAGTTGAAACAAAGTGAAGCCTTGTGAAGAGGATGGGCCGCTCTTCCTCGAACACAGCACAACAATAAGTGCTCTATGGACAGAGTCTCTGGGCTCTTCATTACACACACACACACATCCTTCCTCACTCAGCTCTCGATGAATGCTTCTGTGTTTCTGAGGATCCTCTGCAGCTCCGGCAGAATCACTGTGAGAAGATCTCATTCAGCTCTGAACTACAGAACTGCATCAGATGTGGAAATGCAGTCAACGTAATTAAGTGTGAACGATGACACTGCTGTGATCCTACAGAAAAGAGCTCATGATCTAAACAAATACTGCGTCTCCTCATAAATCATGAGCGTTGTTTGTGCTTAACACACGTGAGTGTATGAAAACGTACCTGCACCTCTGAGTCTGCACAGACCGGCTGCAGCGGGAACCAGTGGTCTTTACCGTGGTATTTTTGCAGGTCTTCCTTCTTCACGGCCACTTTACCTGTAGAAACAACACAGATCACAGATCAGCTCACCACATGAACTGAAGCCTTGTTCAGACTGTCAGTCCAAATCTGATTATTTGTGTATCCGATTGGAATCTGATTTAAATGTTTGACTGTCCACACTGTGTATTGGAACTGTTCAGATCTGATTTGTGTGTCCCATGGTGCTTTTTCATTTTACTGAATATCTGCATTGATTTCTATGGCAACGACGTTGCGTTTGGTATGCCTACGCTAAAAACAACAATAACAGCAATACAGTTTGCAATACAGATGTTGTCTTACAACAGGACAACATGTTGCCATGCTATTGGAAATCAGTGTAGCTGTAATCATTCAGGTGTTCTGGGATTTTTAACTGTGCAAGTGGAACCGTAAACCTTTACTTGTGAAATCTTAATTTGTACATTTTTATTTGTTTGTAAAAATGTTTAAATATTTTATATTGGAAACATGAAAAAACAATGAAATTTCAACAACATTTTTTGCAGCAGTGCATGACTGTATCATAGTTTACAACCAGACAGCAGACAGTTCACAACCAGACAACATGGAGAATGTTGAACAGGGTAAGTTAACATATGGATCATCACATCAGTATACAAAAAATATGTCCACAGATACATTCATATAGACTTATTTCATTTGTTGCAGGCAACGACGTATTCAACTATAATAAAACTAATAATAGACACAGTTTTAAGGCATAGCAAGCTACAAACTGAAATCAATGTATACAACTAGCTGAGGTTTGCTGTACTTTATCCTGACATTACATGCCTGCAATCATTCAGTCAGGGACGACTGTACAAAACGTGCAAGGTTTGTGTGATTAAAATGTGCACTGCAAACGAATAAAAACTTTATAAACTGTTACGAAATGATGAACAAATGTAGTTTAGGCATAGGTTTGTGCAACCCAATAAATATATTTACCATTTTTTAAATATTCCATTAAACATGCTGAGATACAAGGAGTGCAAACTAAAATTCTCAGTTCCATGCACATGCCCAGGAAACTCTACCCTAGAAAACACCCTAGAAATTCCATAGCAACCACCCAAAACACCCTAGCAAATACCTAGCAAACACACATCCAGAAAATTCTAGAAACTACCTAGCAACCAACCAGAACACCTTAGCAACTACCAAGCAAAACATCAAAACAAGCACCCAGAACACCCTAGCACACTCCCTAGCAACCTAGAACCACTTAGCAATGCTTTATGAACCACCCAGAAAACCCTAGCAACTACCCAGAACACCCAAGCAAGTGCCCAGAACTACCTAGCAACCACCCAAAACACCCTAGCAACCACCTAGCAATGCCCTAGAAACCATATAATCACACTATGGCTCTTTGTCATTTTTGTGTTATACACGATCACATCTTCTGGGAAAGTTTCTAGTTAATGTTCAAACACTTTATCTGTCTTTGTTCTATGTTCTTTCACAAACATTCCCCTTCCTCCTGCCTCAATATCTTTTGTAACATATTAAGGCCTGCAGCCACATTAATCATAAATTAATGAATCATAACGATCTGGTAGGCCAAGCTGTGTGATTAAATGTACGAGCTCTACTGTGACTGGAAAAAAAAGTATGTGTAGAGGTATAAACTGTGTTTGCATTCACTGAATGGAAAAGGTTTCTGATGTCAGGATATTTCGATTAGGGAGCACACACACACACACACACGTATGTTGGGTTTCCATGTTTTATGGGGATATTCCATAGAAGTAATGGTTTTCATACTGTACAAACTGTATTTTGTATCCCCTTACCCTAACCCTACCACTAAACCTACAACTCATACAAAACTTTCTGCATTTTCACATTTACAACAAATAACATCCTGTATGATTTACTGAATAAGCTGTTTTCCTCATGGGGACCAAAAAATGTCCCCACAAGGACAAGGATTTTGGATATTGCTATCTTTGTGGGAATTTTTGTCCCTATAACGTAGGGAATACCTGAACCACACCTACACACACACACACACACACACACACACACTTACTCAGCTATCTAAATACTGACATTCCATATACTTCTATTGTTTTTATATACAGCTAGTTATACATACTGTAACACTGTAAACAATTTTTGTAATTTGAACAGTATTTTACTGTAATATGTACAATAAGATACTGTAAAATCTGTATACAGTATATTATTGTAAACAGCAAAGGATTGTGGGAAATTATTGGTCACTAGTGTAATTCTTCTCTACTGCAAATCCAGTATATTATTAGTATTTTTTGTTTTTGTTTTATGCAAAACTGATATATTTTTAGATGTTTTCACTTGTTAATAAAAAACTAGCCTAACTAATTATTCATCGTGTCATTTTTCATGTGGGGAGTGTTTTGGAGCCTTTTTTCTGACTGTCGGCCGGAACACCATCAGAACGGTGAAAACATCAACTGGTAAGTTAAGGTCACCTATATTAGTGTAAGTAAACTTTAGTTAAACCGAGAAACATCACGTTTGTATGTTCCGCTGCCTCTTTAATGCAAGTTAGCTAATCAGGCGGAGTCTGAGGTAATACTGAGGTAAAGTGAGTTAGGCAACACCATTGTTTAAGTGAAGTTTTTAAGCAGCATTTTTAAGTACTTATTTTGTTTTTTATCTTCAAGTTTGTGGTTCATGTCGTCTGCAACGTCAGAGGTGTATTTTGGAGCCTTTTCTTGTGATTGACATTGTATCGATGATAATAACATCAACTGGTAAGTTAACGTCAGTTAGCCTAAGTAAACTAGTTAAACACATAGAAGCATAACTTCTATGCTGCCTCTTTATCGCAAGTTAGGTCAGACAGACGTAACAACGTAAACAGCGAGCGAAGGTGAAATACTGAAGAAAACTGAGTTAAGAAAAACTGCTGTTAAATACATCTTTTGTATTTTATTTTCAGGTTTGGGGTCTTGTGGTCATGCCGGCTGCAACGGAGGTACATTTGGAGGAACATTCAGTAGAGAACATCAGGCTGTGGCTAATTTGGTACAGTAGGTGTATTTAGCAGTAGCATTCAAGAAACTGAACAAATACAAAAATAAAACACTATATACACTTCACTGTATAAATTATACATTGATTCTTATTAAAGGGGTCATATGATGCTATTTTAAAGATCATTATTTGGTGTATTTGGTGTAACAGAATATGTTGACATGCTTTAATGTTCAAAAAACACATAATTTTTCAAATACTGTACATTATTGTAGGTCCTCTATGCCCCACCTCTCTCAAACACGTCGTTTTCAACAAAGCCCC
>NW_015552603.1:507254-515632 GCF_001515605.1 Sinocyclocheilus anshuiensis | reverse complement strand
TGTTAAATAAATCTTAACCAATGATTCCTAATTGCATCTACTTCCGGAAGGCCAAATAAAGTGCTTTTGCTTTCGCACTGAACACAGCGTCTCCCTGACATGGCTGCATCAACACTACTGCTGTTCCTGAAACCACGCCTTCTTTCTTTGCGTGCACATTATGCTAATATTTCCACATAGTGACGTAGACATGTGGGGGCGTGTTAGAATGAGCCGTTTTAGGAGGGCGTGTTTGATTCTTACCTTTTATAAAGAATATCTCTTTGGATTTGAGACTTTAGTCTTTGCAACTTTACAGATCTTCTTTATGCACCAAGAGCTTGTAACACTTCAAGGAGAAAGGAAAACTTGAAATCGCATCATATGACCCCTTTAAAGTCCACATGAACCAGAAGCAGCTGCCGACTTTATTTCATTATAGTGACGTATTTCCAACTGAAACGGAATACTAAACGGAGGGAGGGGTTTTATTTTTGCACTCCTCCTCTCATCTCTCACTCATAGATATATAAAGTTATACTCACTCATATATAAAGTTATACAATACAATACAATACAATACAATACAATAACACTGATTCCAGATATCCTGAGAGGATGGGCAAAGGAATTTATTTTATTTTAAAATGTCCCTAAACATTCAACCCCAATCCCAATGAAGACGAAAACATTCACTTTCTGGTTGTCATACTCTCATTAAGTTAAAATTTTCATCTGCTCAAGAACTTTAATGTCATCTTGTGCTTCAGCAAGGTGTCTCTGGCTAAAACTAGCTAACGTTAAAGTTAGTGAGATGCTAACGTACAAACCTAAATAGCGAAGGTCTACATTTCAGTGCCTCTCCATATTAAACTGGTTAAATGTAAATTAATTTAATCTTACTCTGCGTTACATGAATCCTGGATGTTGTCATCTGTGATCGTGACGACTGTAATGAGGCTTCTCCCGCTTGCATTGTGATCTATAATCCCTCGCTTCCAAATTAATATTTTTACCCACCATATTTATTTTTAAATCTTTTATATATCCCTCTATGGCATATTTAAGACCCACTCGAATGGTGGTCCTTCTGTGTCCAAAATGTATCAAAAACATCTTGGGACAAGGTTTTCACACTGACAGCTGCCAGTTAGCAACTCCGTCTGTTTGTCCGAGTTCGCAACAGTAACTAAGGGGGGCGGAGCTTACCAATTGGTCAATTACAGAGGACCAAAAGGGTGAGTACTGGGAAAAGATACCACAGGAAGTACAGCACATCTCACAACAGGTCAGAAACGTAACATCCTGTGACCTGTATTCAAACACAGACAAGCGGCTCACCGATGCTGGAGTCCCTCCTGAACACGTCCCTGTCAAAGATGTAAAAGGACAGATGGCGGAAACTGCGTGGGATTTCACAATAAAAGTCCTCGCCGTAGAACGGACTGCAGTGGACAGACAGAGATATATTGTGGGTATTATTATAACAATAATAATTAGTTTTTCTGTTTTTAATTCAATTATTTTTCATTGTCAGTTTGATACAATAATGCACAGGTGTTGTTGATGCACCTCATAAACACAGACACACACAGTGTGTTATTCTAACACATCTTCATATGTGCATGGTTAGTGCATGCGTGTTTGTATCCTCACCATAAAGACTTCTCTATGGTTTTGGTTCGAAACACTTCCTCCTGGTCCAAGTTGACTGTGCAGTAACAATCCCGCATTTTATTCGGACCCGGATATGGAGGGATGTTCTTTGCTTCACCTGCAGAGAGACGGGCACTCATTTAGTCATTTGAGGCTGATGATTTATGCGTTTTGCAGCCATAATGAGATACAAGCAGTCATCAGATGGCTGAGACACATTTATTCTGACAGGAAAAAACAATTGCAAAAGGCAGAATTTTAACATCCCATCAGTGCCTCATTTGTAAGTTGCTTTAGATAACAGCGTCTGCTAAATGAATAAATTTAAACGTAAATGCTTCTGAAAAATTTGCATTCTTCCAGCGATGCATAAAATATGACCCACCTGGTGATGATGGTTCTATGTACATGAAATTATGTGATAACGTCACCTTTATCAAAAAGAAAACCTGGTTACTTTCGTTTGATATAAATACAAGCACACCAGAAAGAGACATGTTATTAGTAAAAATAATATATTGTGTTTGCAATGTGCACTATAAGTAAAATGAACACTGGATATTAACACCCAATAAAATATACAAAATAATAACAGTGAAATATACTTTTAAATGACCAACAAAATTAAAGGCATCCTAATCAGAAACAAAAAAGAGTTAAGGCATTTCTAAACACTAAAGCTGTCTTTACACAGCCAAGTTAAGGCTGCTCTGAGCCAGCATAATGCTACTTAAAAGCCAGACTAAATTATGCCTACTCTGAGCCACCTCAGCCCCAAGGATCACAGTATACAGCTGTAATTGCTGTGTAAATGCATTTATGCCACCTCTAAACAGCATCAGATAGTCACTTAAATGCCACTTCAGAAGTGTGCAGTAGGGCTGTCAAAAAAAAAATCGAATTTCGAATATTCGTCGAATTTAAAATAAAAATCCACATTCTATTGCAAAAATGTTGCATTCGGAATTTAGGTGTGCATTAAGGAGGCAGCCTTATCAGTGGCGTATGAGATGCGATGACGATGTAAGTGTCATTGCATAATGCAATGACACTTACATCGTCATCGCATCTCGTACGCCACTGATATGCGATGCGATGATGATATAAGTGTCACTGCATTATAATGCAATGAGACTTGCATCGCATTTTAATGTTTTTGTTAGCCTATCCAGTTGAAGCCCAAGTACAAAATTCGAATTTCGTTTTTCAGCCATTTTGACAGCCCTAGTGTGCAGTGTAAATTTGGTGGAGAATCTAAAAACCAAAATGCACCAGCATCCTCTCGCAATTATGCATTGTAAGTGCATTTACTCACAGTTTTCTATATTTTCACAAACACATCATTGCACACAAAAAAGCAGATGTAAGCCACTCTCTGGCTGCTGTGGGATCAGACACAAAACAATAGAGTGCAATATTCAGCGGCCGCAACGCAGCACTGGTGGGGCAGGGTGAGTTCAGTGCAAAAATCTGTGTGGGACCTGCAACCCAATACACACATCAGACACGTGAGCGGAGGAATGTTGTCAGCCCACACACATAAACGGACATGCGGCTGCAGCAGGAAGAATGCAACACTTTGGGAGGAAGTTGGGTGTGTTGCGGTATGTGTTTCCACAGAGTGAACCGGTGTCCTGTTACGCCCTCGTCACCCCACTGACATGACTGAAGGTGTCAATCAATCTCAGCGCAAGCTTGTTTCCTGCTCCTGTGAAATAAAAGGGTTGTTGTAAGCATGCAATGCAGTTTTCATTTCACTGCATGCAATGCGAATGCAAGTGCATGTGGAATATTGTGATCCTTCATAATGCCGATCAACTGGACTGCGATGAGTCACTAAGCAGATCAGAAGCGCATCTGATACTGCAGACAGATGCTGGCGAGGTGCTGACGTGGTAAGCTGATCCATGCATGAAATTCCGGATCTAGAAGCATCTCTGTTTCCTGTCCACTCCCTCCCAGCACACATAATCACTGTGTCCTGATTGGATTACAGCTCGCAGGTCACTCTGGAGACCACGGCACTGAGGGATTACTAAAGCTAGTACTAGTACTCATACTGATCAAACCTTAGGGCCCTATGATTTCCACAATGCATAAATCGCAGAATCAAGACATACAAATTGAATTTACAGTATAACGCAGAATCTCATGGAATTTTGGATGAATAAATCAAAAGGAGGACTGTACACTTAATTAAACCACGATATGGACCAGTGTCTGAAAATACTGAACCACAAAAAAAACAAAAAAGAAATTTAAATACTAGGGATGCACCGAATGTTCGGCAACCAAAATTATATAAGCAAATAAGTGAAAAGACCGAATAAATTGTACCGAACAATGATGTGACGTAGGGCTGGGCGATATGGGCAAAAATTCATATCTCGGTATTTTTGGCCGATTTGCGATACACGGTATATATCTTGGTATTTTCGTTTTTGTATTTGTATTTAAAAAATCTGTATTTAATATATATATATTTCACTTACCGCCCAATGTTGTCCAACAAAACAATACATATTAAAGGCTATGAAAACAAATAAAGTGAATGTAACCATGTAAGCCTTTATATTATGTGCATTCTAACATTGCAATCCAAAAACAAAAATAAGGCTTTTAAAGCGGAAGTTACATTCGCTAAACTAAAAATGAAAATAAATGAGAACAAAAGCACAGAGATGTGTTAGGCTATTTTGATTACCCCATTACAGTCACTTTACACTCAGTGCTATCATAAAAATAGACTTACTTGTAGGTTTAAAATTCTACGTCACATTTATTGTCCAACTACAAATATTTCAGCAAAATGTATATTTTAGTCAGAATTATTGCGCTGATATTTAATTGAACTCTGTCTGTTTGGCGTGCATGCGCGCGGCGCTCGTTCACTGAAGTGACGTCTGTGAAGTTTAGCGGAGAATCCCAAAGCAGAAGCCTCATGCAGAAGGCACATGGAAATATTTCTATGGCTTTCTAACATTTACAGATGGAGAATATTGTATCTTTAGAAAAAATTAACGGCACACTTAACACATAAGACACTTGCACTGCTTTAGCGTGACTGCTCTCTTTACTGGTTTTTCGTATATCAACGTTTTTACCGGAACACTTCCGGCTACAACGTAACACTACATTCTGGGAGATGTAGCTAAATAAACAACGTTAACAAAATACACAACATTTCCTCCCCTCTTACTCATAAGGTCAACATAAATAAAGAATTAATTATCACTTGCAGAATGAAGGTATGCCATTCAGTTTCACTGTAACATTCTGTGAACACATTTTTTTTTTTTTACAAATATTGTCCGAACATTCAGTCTTTCTTGTTAAATGTCTTATATATGAACACAACTAACTCCCTGGGAATGAGGGTGGACTACCTCAAACCCTAGCTTACCCTTAGGGGATTATTCTGCCCCAAAACAACAAGGGTAGCCCCTAACTAAGTGAAATCCAAGAAACGCTAAGGTGGGCGCCGCTCCCTTACTGGATATCGGCGACCTGCTTGTTTCTGATTTTCTGTTGAAACAACAGGTGATGACGGTTCCTTGGTGAAGGTCACAGCAGCTGGTGAGCTGTCGTCTACATGATCAGCGGCATCGGTACCTCTAGGAAGGTCCGTGGATATATTGGCACCACTCAGCAACTGATCAGTATGTCTCCTCCAGAGAAGGCTTCCGGCAGTTTTAACCTTATATGACACAGGACCCGTCTGGGTCTCCACAGTAGCTGGAACCCATTTTGAACCTCTGCCATAGTTCCGAGCCAGCACGGGTGAGCCTGTCAAGAAGGTTCTGTCTTTGGCTCGCAGTTTCCGTCGCTGTACCTGATTTTTTTGTTGTTGTAGAACAGTTTCTTTGAGGGTTGCTGGCTTAAGCAGCTCAAAGCTTGTCCTGAGCTCTCGATTGAACAGAAAATAAGCTGGCGACACTTTGGTAGTTGCGTGTGGAGTACTGCGATAGCACAGCAAGAAGTTATGAAGGCGTTGGTGAAATGTGCCTTGCCCAATCGAGCTTTCAAAGCATGTTTCATGGTCTGGACGAACCTTTCTGCTAGCCCATTTGTTGCAGGATGGTAGGGCGATGACTTGATATGTTGTACCCCATTTTCTAGCAGAAATGTGGCCATCTCATGCGATATAAATTGGGGTCGATTGTCTGAGACAAACTGCACGGGTGGTCCAAATCTACTGAAAATTACTCCCAACTTCTCAATTGTCTTGTCAGCTGAAGTAGATTTCATGATAGCCACTTCAGGCCACTTACTGTGTGCATCAGTGACAACCAACAGCATTTTGTCCTCGACTGGGCCTGCAAAATCAGCATGAATGCGATGCCATGGTTTATCCGGATATTCCCACGGGTGCAGCGGTGCCAGTTGTGGTATGACATGTGACATGACATGTGGCCAAGTATGGTGACCCAGTCCGCACACTAATCTGTCCCGAAGTGTGTCACTTAATGCATCACCAAATTCGCAGTGTTCAGTTAGTTTTTTTAGCACTGCCACAAACATTGTCACAGTTTCTCCTTCTAGCTGATTTCGTCGGTGGAACCGAAATCGCTCTGCAATTACTAAGGGCTTTGGAGAGAAATGTGCTTTGAGAGTGTTCACTATTTGATCATACGTTTTCTCTCCAGGCTTCTCTGGTTGTAGGAGATTACGCAGTAGAGTGAATGTCTTTGGACCCATCACACTTAAAAAAGTGGGTACAACTTTCTTTTCAGTAATATCATTTGCTGCTACAAAGTAACGTAACACTGCATTCTGGGAGAGAGCGCTGTACATTCACTCCCCCACCTACAATCCCTGCCGGTACGAGACTCAAACCCGCAACCTTTGGGTTATGAGTCCGACAGTCTAACCATTAGGCCACAACTTCCCCATGTGTTGTGGTACATTGCGTATGCTCTGACATGACGTACATGTTCTTGCCTTTTCCTCGATTTGGCCATCCACTCCTGGCGATCTCTTTCATGCGGACCATTCCACAGTGTCCCGCATGTAGCTGTTTCAGCACTGATTTACGCAGAGCTGGTGGAATAATCACTCTCCTTCCCCACAACAAACAGCCTGACTGCACCGAAAGTTCATGACGTCGAGACGTGAATGGTTTGAGCTCTCTGTCATCATTCTCACCTTTCCCTGTCATGACAAAATCCATGACCTTGGACAAGACAGGGTCATTTCGCGTGCCCTTGCACACTTGTGCAGCTGTCACTGGGGCCCTTTCCACTTGACTGATGTAGAAAATTTCAGCCATTTTTGCCTCTTTCACTGAGTCAGTGAGAGGCAATCTGGACAGTCCGTCCGCATTACCGTGCAATTCTGACTTTCGGTACTTGATGTTGTAGGTGTGAGCAGATAATAACAAAGCCCATCTTTGCATCCTACTAGCAGCAAGAGAGGGAATGCCATGGTAAGGGCCAAAAATCGCAGTAAGCGGGCGATGATCGGTCAGCAGCGTGAACTTCCTTCCAAAAATATACTGGTAAAACTTGCGCACTCCAAGCACGATGCTTAGTGCTTCACGTTCAATCTGAGCATAGTTTGCTTCGGCTTTGCTCAGACTCCTCGAAGCAAATGCTATCGGCTTCTCTTGACCATTCGGCATGATGTGAGACAAGACAGCTCCCACACCATATGGGGAAGCGTCGCAGGCCAGCTGAATTGGAAGAGCAGGGTCAAAATGGGTGAGGGCCTTTGATTTTAAGAAAGTCTCTTTCGCTCTTTTAAATGTCTCCTGACATTCAGTGGTCCACCTCCAACTATTTTCATGACACAACAATTTGTGCAGGGGTTTCAGCAGGGTAGTGATGTTTGGAATGAACCGCCCGTAATAATTAAGCAAGCCGAGGAAAGAACGTAGCTGGCTGACATTTTTGGGCTCTGGAGCATCCACTATGGCTTTAACCTTGGATGGGGACGTATGTAGACCAGAGGCATCAATGACATGGCCCAGATACTCGACTGCAGACTGAAAAAATTCACATTTGTCCTTCCACACTCTTAATCCGTACTCTTTCAGTCTCTTGAGTCAATGACATGTCCCAGATACTCGACTGCAGACTGGAAAAATTCACATTTGTCCTTCCGCACTCTTAATCCATACTCTTTCAGTCTCTTGAGGGTAGCGTCCAGATGCTGCAAGTGTGACTCGTCGTCAGTGCCGGTCACAAGAATGTCATCTAAGTAACACACTACTCCCGGAAGCCCTGCCAGAATCTGGTCCATCGCTCGCTGAAACAGGGATGGAGCCGAAGTAATTCCGAACGGTAAATGCTTATACCGAAATAGGCCCTTGTGTGTGTTGATAGTGAGAAGTTCTCTGGACTGTTCCTCAACATGCATTTGCAGATATGCCTGGTTGAGATCGATTTTACTGAATTTTTGCCCTCCAGTCAGTCCCGCAAAGAGGTCATTAATGCGAGGTAAGGGGTATTGTTCTGCAGAAAACATTGGATTTACAGTAACTTTAAAGTCCCCGCAAATTCTTAAGCCTCCATCTTTCTTTAGAACTGGAACAATAGGTGTTGCCCACTTGCTGACGCTTACTGGTTCGAGCACACTATTCTCCACGAGTTCAGTTAAGCTCGCCTCTACCTTGGGTTTGAGTGCATATGGCAGGGGCCGGGCCTTTAAGAATTTTGGCTGGCATTCCGGCTCAACAGTTAATTTCACATTGATTCCTTCCATGCTGCCTAGCTCCTGTTTGAAAACTTCACTGTGTTTCCGAA
>NW_015552603.1:498697-506627 GCF_001515605.1 Sinocyclocheilus anshuiensis | reverse complement strand
TACTCCATCTTCACTGGCTGTCCTTCCAGCAGCGCGGTGACTTTGTATGCCTTGGTTCCCCCTGCGACAATGAGCACATGCAAAGGAAGTTCATCGTCTGATGTGTCTGTGACCTCCTTGTTTTCTTTGTCAACGGTGAATACATGTTTCTTTTGCTTCCTTCTGAATGTTATTTTCTGCTGCATTTTTCCTTTTTCTGCCTTATTTCTACATGCACGCTCTATGTGTCCTTTTTTCTTACAGCTGTGGCACTCCATATCCTTATATGGAGTGCCCAGTCTTACCACACCGGAAACATGGGCCTTTAGTTTCAGTCTCCATTTTATACACTTTACTGTTTGAGCTCAGTTGCTGAGCTTCCTTAGCAGCGTGTAAGGCCTTTCATTGTCACTGATTCGCCAGTGTAAGTTTTAAGGGTCACATCAGGTGGTTTGAGTGGCAGGTGGCTCAGTATTTCACTATATACCACATCCGACACCAGCAACACCGCAGCACCAGTGTCGATCTCCATCTTCACTGGCTGTCCTTCCAGCAGCACAGTGACTTTGTATGTCTTGGTTCCCCCTGTGACAGTGAGCACATGCAAAGGAAGTTCATCATCAGATGTGTCTGTGGCCCCCTTGTTTTCTTGGTCAACGTTGAATACATGTTTCTTTTGCTTCCTTCTGAATGTTATTTTCTGCTGCATTTTTCCTTTTTCTGCCTTATTTCTACATGCACGCTCTATGTGTCCTTTTTTCTTACAGCTGTGGCACTCCATATCCTTATACCAGCATGTGACAGGTGAGTGCCCAGTCTTACCACACCGGAAACATGGGCCTTTATTTTCAGTCTCCATTTTATACACTTTACTGTTTGAGCTCAGTTGCTGAGCTTCCTTAGCAGCCAATTCCATAGACACGCTCAGTTCAATTGCTCTTTGTAGTGTCAGGTTGCTCTCAGTTAACAGTCTTTTCTGTATGCCTTCACAGCGGAGTCCGCACACTAATCTGTCCCGAAGTGTGTCACTTAATGCATCACCAAATTCGCAGTGTTCAGTTAGTTTTTTTAGCACTGCCACAAACATTGTCACAGTTTCTCCTTCTAGCTGATTTCGTCGGTGGAACCGAAATCGCTCTGCAATTACTAAGGGCTTTGGAGAGAAATGTGCTTTGAGAGTGTTCACTATTTGATCATACGTTTTCTCTCCAGGCTTCTCTGGTTGTAGGAGATTACGCAGTAGAGTGAATGTCTTTGGACCCATCACACTTAAAAAAGTGGGTACAACTTTCTCTTCAGTAATATCATTTGCTGCTACAAAGTAATGTAACACTGCATTCTGGGAGATGTAGTTAAATAAACAACGTTAACAAAATACACAACAGAGAATATACCTGTGAAATGTAAGTTATGCATTCAGGAAGACAGCACATCTCAAACACATTAAACAGTGCGAGTAGCCTGTGTCTCTGTCAGCGGCACATGTAGCCTTTCTGTCAGAGCATCTGACGGGCCGAGCCGCTTAAACTAATATGCAAAACGAAACTATAAACTATGTTTTACCAGTTTTTAAAGGCCTTAATATGAAGCTTGTCACATGTTTAGAACAAATTGGATTATGGACTTTCTCCGCAGCAGCTCAGTCTGTGTCCTCCGTTATATTTTCAGATGCGCTCGTATCAAACTGCTTTATATCGATATGAACGGTTTTGCCTCATATCAAATCGCTTATAAAGAAAATAGATATATCGTACAAACTCGATATACCACCCAGCTCTAATGTGACGCGATCAAATAGAGGCGCGTGCTAATGCAGCAAACATGACGGCAGTGTGGAAACATTTAATGCTGTTCGAGAAAGATGCAAAAATCATTACAAGCACCGACAGCGAGAGCCTGTTTAGTACTGCAGCGCATGTCTTCGATGAGAAGAGGAAGGGTGATTGTTGCTGGTTACTGTATGATGATTGAAATCGCAAAATGCCCTTAAAAAATTAAATAAACTGCAGAATGTTATGTTTTCTAATACACGCACGAATTGCATGTATTCTGACAGCGCTGCACAAACTCGCGGTGGCAGGTTGGTTCAAAGTCCAAAGCGCGAGGAAAATCTGCACTGAAACAGTGTTACTCGTCAGTTGCTCAGTAACATTTTTATGAATTTTTACAAGGCATGTGACAATGCGATACGTGCAACAAACGTTTTCCCAAATTCGTAATGAGAATTATTTGTCAACAAAAAGAAGCACTGAGGTCTTAGTGCGGGTTTCTGCCAAAATAAAAGCTGAGAAAAAGCAAGAACTCCATCAACATTAATAAATGTTATTATTGTAATTTTACTGTTGTTCTATAAAATAAAATAAAAAAGATAATGAAAATAATAATTACAACAGCTCTATTAATACATTTATTGTAACATTTACACATAGTGTTCAGACTGGGATCTATAATATTTTCTAATGTTTTAAAAGAAGTCTCCTGCTCAGCAAGGCTGCATTTATTTGTATGGTAAAAAATACATGCCTGATTCAAAAAATTACCAAAAAATATTATTTTACTAACTTATTAATTTTAAGTTAAGTTGTGTTTTATTGGTATAATGTCTGCTAGAATGTTAAAAAATGTTCAGTGTTAAGTAAATGTTTTTAAATTGTTGTATTATAAATTATTTTTTCTTTGAAAAGCAAGACAAAACAGTAAAAAGCACATTTCGGCTATTTAATTTATGCAATGGTGAAAAAATTGGCAAAATGGGGGAAAAAACGTGAAAAACCGTGTTCGGTATTCGGCCTTCGGCCCAGTGTTTCATTTTGTTCGGCTTCAGCCAAGATTTTTCATTCTGGTGCATCCCTATTAAATATGCATATTCTGCATGTTTCTGTGTAAATGAGCAGTGCAGTTTAAAGGGGTCCTATTATGCGTTTTCACTTTTTTAATTGTAGATTATGTGAAAAATAATGTGTTTTTCGAACCACCAAGCATGAGAGCATGTTCTAGTACACCCCCAAAACAAAATCAAGACTTTGGAAAAGAGCATAATAGGACCCCTTTAAGAAAAGCAATTGTTACATTTTCATTTGATTACACTTATTTTACTGAAATTTCATTTCAGAAGATTAATTAAACTGTTAATATTCCATGCCTTCATTTTACCACCGTTTATTTTGATAATACATTTTTATTAAATCATAAATAAACCTTATATAATCCATAATCATACACTTTAATAAATTGCACTTTAATAAAATAAGTTTCATGATTTCAACTAATTAGACATGTTTTTTTTAATTTCTAAAATGTAATTTAACCATTAAAACGCAATTTAGAAAAAAAGGGTGAAAAAATTAAGTTAATTAAAACTGCATTTTGGAAAAAAACAGAAAGGAAGATTTGGAAAAGTAACTCAGCAACCATCCAGATGAACTTAGCACCTAGTTTTAATTGCCACTGACACAGACACACACACACACACACACACACATAAACATCGCATTGAAAACACAACTAATCCCTGATACAACAAGCCTTCACCCCACAGGAAAACAGCAAAACAGGAAGTGCTGCCCTCTGTTCCCAGCATCTGTTTCCTCTCTCGACATAAGGACGAGAGAGAGAGAGACAGACAGAGACAGCGTCTTATGTGATAATGTCTGTGACGTTTCTCTGTGTGTGTGTGTGATATTACTGTCCATGTCAGTCTCGGTCAGCACAGCGTCTGTGACGCGCCAGTGATGAGACGTTCTTACTTGCAACGATTTACATTAATTTAGTAGGAACAAAATAGATGTGTTGGCCAATTTCTTACATCCCAACCAACACAAGGACATTTTGAGAGCAAAACATGAGCATTAGTTAGGAAATGTAGTTTGGTCACAGTGAGTCGTCATCAGCAGTACACTTCATCAGCAGTACACTGAATCTGTCTGAACAAAGTAAATCATACTGTCATCAATCAAATTACAGCTAATTTGCATATATGCATTGAGAAATGTTTCATTCATTCATTCATTCGTTCATTCCCAAATTCCATTTTATTTTTTCCTAAATTCCATTTCTTTCTGTTGTAATTTACAGTTTAACAATTTATTAAAATTTAGCAAAAATTACAAGTATGTTTTTGTCCATGTGATCATTTTCAATCAGTTTCTGCTGTGATTCTTTAATCGACACCCCTGACCTGGAAAATCTGAGCATGTTTCCCGCTGGATAATTCTGACACTGTAAACCTGAAACACCTGTAAACACAATCACTCAGATGTGTGTGTGGGAACGCATGCTTGTTGCCATGGCGACAGACTCACTGCAGGAACTGTTTCCTGTTTTGGGGTTCAGCAGACAGTGTAAATGAGTGTGAAATTGAATGTGTTTCAGAGTGATGACATCATCGTTTCACAAAATATATGGATTGGCTGTACACACGAAAGCGCAAAGGTGTCATTTTCAGATTTATCCACTCTGGGACCCAGTTTCAAAAAATAGCGTTTCAGGCTCCCAAAACGCCGGATCCGTCTGGACGAAATGTGACTCAATAAACATGTTTTATACAGATAAATGTGCGTCTTCTCTCAGATAATCATGTGTACTTAGTTTATTAGAATGTGTGAGGCTATCTGAATCTGTCTTCATGTACACGCAAACAAACACGTCACTGACAAACACAAACACACTGAGTAGGTGGTGAAGAATAAATCACAGATACAGGAAATGAGGTCAGGACACCAGAGAGAGAGAAAGAGAGAGAGAGAGAGAGAGAGAGAGACGAAAGAATAAACAGAGGAGAGAGAAAGTGAGATGATGATACTGACAGATGAAGAAAAACAGCTAAATGGGTAAAAATGAATCACACAGGCCTACTGCAGAGAGATATATGGTGATGAGATGTGCTAGAAAACAAATACAGAAATGAAAAAGGAGAGCTAGGATGGTGAACTAGTCCACTAATCAATTAGTAGAGGTCGACTGATTGATCGGCCGGCCGATTAATCAGCCGATTTTTGGCATTTTTAAATTAATCGGCATCAGCCAATTGTGCTGCAAATTAGGCCGATTTATAGGCAGGCGCATCTGCAACCAGCTAAGCGTTGTTGTGGAACGCCGTACCGGAGAATCCCTCTCCCTCTGGTGGAGTGAGACGGAGCAGCTCACACTCTACAGCCGCGGCTTGTTCACACACAGCTTCAGCTAATGATGGCAGGGCAAAACAGACCGTTTCGAAAGCGTAATTAAGTTTTACCCTACTAGAATTGATGTGACCGTGCTTATCATATTCATAAGTGCAACAAGTCATTTGCATGTGAAAGTAGAAACACGTGCAATTCAGACGAACTTCTGGGCTGATTATAACGTGCATGTTAACTTTCCTCGTGAAATGTGTCTGTGGGTCCGACAGCCTCCAGTCCACGATGTCATCGCTCGTATGCTGCAGGCTGTCTAATATGAGTAAACTTTTATTTGTATCACTTAGATTATGGCCAATTGACTTATAGCAGTGGTTATTTGTGACGGCTCGTCACTATATCAAAACTGACCGCCACAAATAGATTTTCCAAAAGGCTTATACTTCCTTGAATAAACTAAGTTTCAAAATTCCCATTACTTTAGCCCTGCGTCTTTCCATGTTTCTTTGTCTGGTAGACTGGGAAACAGAGCTGGAAGCCGACTTGCCCCCTCTGCCCAGAGAAGGCTCCTGTTCCCACGTCCAGCCCTGAGAGGGCTCCTGGTCCCAAGTTAAGCCCGGAGGCTCAAAAATGCCCGCCCACCCACCTGCTCCTGCCTCCTCCACCGCTGTCGTCTGGTAGCCCCTCTGCTCGCCCTCAGCCCACCATCAGCACGGTGTGAGCTCCGCGGGACTGCCATCCTCCAGCGTCGCCGTGGCTGGAGTATCCCTTGACTCTGCCTCCAGCCTCTAAGCCCCGGACTCCACCTCGGCCCGTGGACCCGTCGGCGCCACCATGGCTCCTAGCTCCTTCCTCTCCACCGTGGCCCGGCAGTCCACTAGCTCCGCCGGGCTCCCTCGTCCCTCCAGCTCCACCTTGGTCTGGCGTCGACCATCCTGCGCCTCGGGACTCCACTCCTCCAGTTGCGCCTTGTCCCTTCATCCCTCTGGCTCCATCAGGCTCCTTCATCCCTTCGGCTCCTCCTCAGTCCTCTGTTGCTCCGGCTCCACCGCGGCCTTTCGGATCCACGCCTCCGCGTCAGTCGTCGGCGCCATCTGCTCCGCCTTGGCCCTCCCAATCCTCCCATGTTTTTCCCATGTCTCATTGTGTTCCTTGATTTCAGGTGTTCCCTCATTAGTTCCAGGTGTTTCTCGTTATTCCCCTAATTAGTCCCATTACTTTAGCCCTGTGTCTTTCCATGTTTCTTCACCTGGCATTGAATGTTCGTCTTTCCCCACTACGTGTGTGTTCCTGGTTCCATGCATGTTAATTAAAGTCTGTTTTTGTGAAGTCTACTCCACGTCTCCTCGTTCCTCGCTCCTCACAGTAGCGGTATTGTGACAAACGTGACCATTAAGTGACATCAGAGAACTGTTAAGCAGGGTTTTATATATATATAAAAAAAAATTACTTGAAACTAAATAAATGTTACCTGAAATAAAATAAAATCTAAAAAACTTATTGTCACACTGTCTCCCATGTTGTCCTTCCCTGTGGCTGAGTTGATTCACACTTCTATTTTCCCACATTGATTATTGCAATGCTCTACTGGTAGGGGTTTCAAAATGAATAAATTTCAGTTTGTACTAGGATCAGGACAAGGGATCACATCACTCTAGGGATGAGCGATATGGGCTTTAAAATATATCACGATATTTATGGTATTTATTGCGATAACGATATCAATGACGATAATTCTGGGAATCCTGTTTCTTTAGAGAAAAGTATTATCTTTCCTATTTTTACAAAAAATAGGGTGTTGTGAGCATTACTGAGTACACACGTAATGTAATGACTGTTTAATTCATACTGGAAGCCGGAGGGTGCTCTTGCACAGAAACTCCACATATCCATAGCAGAAGTAATACTACTGACGACGCTCCAGGAAGGTATCCAGTTATCACTGAATAAAATGCACAACGGAGATAGAGACATTTTAACTGATGAAACTTGAGGAAAATAAACATACGATTGCACAAAATATATGGTTTATCTGTGTTCTTCAATCTTGGGTATTCTTATAAGGAAAGTATATTTATAATGCAATGTTAATCGACATGGCCTTCATCACTGTATATAATACTATCATTCTGTAATATGAGACCACGTCTGGTCACAAAAAGAAATATTTCAAACACTCGAATATGTTATTAAGTTAATTTGAAGAAAAAGCATGTCAATAAATTAAATCTTTGTTGGACAACAGGTTTGTAAACAGGCTCATACACATGCAAAACTGTATCGCACACGTGCTACTGTAGTACATTTTTTCAGACTGATTTTTTGCGCACTGTACAGCCCTAACCAAACTAGTTACAGACTGTAAAAGGAGCTCGAGCTCCTCATTTAGCGATGTAGACTCTTCAATTTCACGTCCGCCTTTCATGTCGCTCCGCACTGTCGCACACAGAAATATGTCAACAACTAGACTTTATCGTTATTATCGCGGGAAGACGAATTCTTATCGTGTGGAGAATTTTTAACGGTATATCGCAAACGATAAGATATCGCCCATCCCTACATCACTCCTATCTTGAAGTCCTTACACTGGCTCCCTGTCAGGTTTCATGTCGACTTTTAAATTCCCACGCTTACCTATAAGGCTTTGCATGGTTGGCTCCTCAATATTTGACAGGTACATGTGAATGTAGGGCTGGGCGATATAGCTAAAAAATGTATCAACGATATAATGTTTCATATCATTCGGTATCGATAATTATTGACATTTTTTATAACCTTTTTAAAACCAAAGAGCAATAGAAAAAACGTTTAAATTTAACCACTGTATTTTTAAA
>NW_015552603.1:476334-498593 GCF_001515605.1 Sinocyclocheilus anshuiensis | reverse complement strand
ACTAATATTCATTCTTTATTCACAATCTCCTCATCACAGGCAGGCACAGCACTCAATTCAGCATGTGTTCGTGTATGTGTGTGCGGTCTGCGTCACTCATAGCACGTGCCTATAACGTGCGCTATATCGAACATTTTTTCTATCGTTATCGAAGAGGGTGTGCCGTCGATAAATATTGATACCGTTTTATCACCCAGGCCTATGTGAATGTGCTGATAAATTAGGGATTTCAATAAAATATTTCAGCTCAAAGAAGTACGGCTGATGAAAAAGTTTGTGAATCCCTGAACTAGTAGATCTGGTGGTGTCATGTAAACCAGGTAATACTTTGTACAGTATCTGTGGTTGCAGTGAGATACATGCGCACGCGCACACACACACACACACACACACACACACACACACAGATCATGTGCTTCACTTTGACCATTTACAGTTAAAGGCCAAACGGCTCCAAAAACAAACACAAACCCTGAAACACTACAGACACAGATAAAGACAGACAGTGATAAAGATGCAACAGAGCTGGTGTGATCAGCGTGTGAGAGCACAACCCACGCTACAGAGAACTACAACAGGAAATGAGATTGCAGGAATGGAATTCTGACTGCATCCAAGATATAGTTTAATGTCTCTAAACATGAGCGTTAGTGGGACACGAGAACCTACAACACAACAACCACATGTTCCACAGATTCAACAAGCTCTGATCCCTTTAATAGAGTCCCAGAAATGACAAACGGATGCTGTTATTAAAGAAATACCAAAAATGAAAATTTGCTGAAAATGTGCTCACCCTCAGACCGTCCAAAATGTTTATTCCATTTCTTCATCAGATTTTGAGAAATTTAGCATTTTATAACTTGCTCACCAATGGATCCACTGCAGTGAATGGGTGCTGTCAGAATGAGAGTCCAAACAGCTGATAAAAGCATCACAATAATCCACAAGTAATCCACACGACTCCAGTCCATCAATTAACGTCTTGTGAAGCCAAAGGCTGTGTGTTTGTAAGAATTAAATCCATCATTAAGATGTTGTTCACTTCAAACTGTTGCTTCAGGATAAAATACTAGTAGTATAAATACTAGTAATACTAATAAATCCATAATCCATAATAATGCTTCCTCCAATCCATCCCCTGTTGTCCTCTCACATCTAAATCCACCCACATATTTGTTTAGAACGGTTTTGGCTTGTAAATGGTGTTTGATCTGTGCGTATTTCTCTCGATTTAGACCAGACCAGACTTTTTCACTCATTCTGACGGCACCCATTCACTGCAGAGAATCCATTGGTGAGCAAGTGATATAATGCTACATTTCTCCAAATCTGAATGAATACAATACAATACAAATACAAATGAAGAAAGACACTTATCTACATCCTGGATGACCTGAGGGTGGGGACATTTTCAGCATATTTTCTTTTTTTGGTGAACTATTCCTTTAATGCTGTTACAACAAGCAATAGCAAAACCTTCCCCCTCCACTACATTTCAAATCTTATTTGCATTTCCACATATTCAAAATTTGCACAACACTTTCAGTTACGAGACACATGAGAAACTGACATCAAACATGTTTGAATATAGATTGATCTACAGTTTGAGGAAACAACGACAGAATTTACATCTTTGTGTGAATTATTATTATAAAACAGACTGACACATCTACACCTGACATTTTGAAAGTGAAAGTGAAGTGACGTGTGGCCAAGTATGGTGACCCATACTCGGAATCTGTGCTCTGCATTTAACCCATCCAAGTGCACACACACAGCAGTGAACACACACACACGCACAACTTTAACTTTTTTTAAAGTTAAATAATTTTAAAGAGGCACTGTATGATTTTTGTTCCACAAGTGAGATCAAACGGACCTACAGAAGTACCGATTGTGTTCAAACAGGTTTCACAAACACTGTGATAAAAACAAAAGTCTGAGAGTCGCTGGAGTGAGATTGCATGCTACACCCAATTACTGTCAACAAGCCAGTGCATCAAAACAGGAAGTGGGTGTTTAAATGGCATTTCCTTTAAAGGATTGAGAGTGAAACCAAAACACCCTGATGATGATGATGCTGGTGCTGTCTGGACTGATTTACACTTTACATTCAAACTTATGCATTTATGATGCATTCAAGGTTGACGTTATCAGTAAGTTTGTTTTCTGAGGATCAAATCATCAGAGTCATTCTGTAAATGAAAAATACACCCACACACAATTCTCAAATGATTCACTAGCCACTATCCTCAGCTGAGACGTCACAGACAGCAAACATTAAATATAAGACTATTTCACATCAATCACTGGTAAAATCTACTCTAATATAATGAAATATTAGCAAAATATTTATTTTAGGTAAAAAAAAATAAAAAAATAAATAAATAAATAAAAATAAAAAAAAATATATATATATATATATAGCGGTAAAAATTGCTGCTTTTGAATAACAGCCAATGGAGTGAGATGCTGTTTGGCAGTGGAATGGTGTAGTTACAACACTAACCAGCAGGGGTTAACTGGTTAAGCGTGATCAGACTGCTGACAGTGACCCCCATAGATCAACTTTACTAAATGACTGTGCAGGATAGAGACAGAATATGATTCTGCAACATCCTAAATGAGAAAGTACAGTTACATTTGTGAGACAGCATCAAATTATACAGTGAAGATGATATTGCTGAAGTTAAAAGACTAACTACTAGGGATGCTCCGATCAATCAGCCGGAGATCAGTACCGGCCGATAATCATATTTTATGACTCGATCGGTACTCACTAACTTGGCCGATCTCAGGAACCGATCGCAATTTGATAACGTCAACGCATGACAATGTACATGATGCGTGGGGACATAAATGATTTGGCGCCGCAGTCATGTCATCGCCAGTGTGGAAATGACGTTTTGAGAAACAATGAAAAATTCGCTGTTTAGATGGTTCATTTTTAACAGCAGATTCAGTGACGTTAGAGCTGATCTGCGCCTCACTGCACGTGTCTGCGGCGCGTTACGGCTCCAAGGCCACCGGAGCTGATCGTGGTCACTCAGCCAGCCGCGGCACGTTTCTGAAGCGGCTCTCCGCGCTGCTTGGTTAAAAATTGTCTTTTGTGAGTTGTTACAGCGTGGAGGACGGAACAAAAATACAGGTTTCCCCAGTAACAGCTGTACACAAAGCAGCATTGAGCTCACAAACGCTGCTTTATCAGGCATATAACATGCGAGATGAAATGAAAATGACATCGGAAATTTTCTAAAGATAGATATAAAAAAACCCGCGCCTCGTTTTGATTTTTAAACGTGCAGTACGTGCTCTGCTCATGTTTATTCAACCAAGCCTTTTGGAAAATCCTTCAGTTATGATATTGTGGTGAGCGCCACAAATAAATAAATGTATGGGAAACACATCCCACAGCACAACCACCGCTCTAGTCAGTGCTTGTGTTTATCAGCCAGCCGCGGCACGTTTCTGAAGCGGCTCTCCGCGCTGCTTGGTTAAAAATTGTCTTTTGTGAGTTGTTACAGCGGAACAAAAATAGAGGTTTCCCCAGTAACAGCTGTACACAAAGCAGCATTGAGCTCACAAACGCTGCTTTATCAGGCATATAACATGCGAGATGAAATGAAAATGACATCGGAAATTTTCTAAAGATAGATATAAAAAAACCCGCGCCTCGTTTTGATTTTTAAACGTGCAGTACGTGCTCTGCTCATGTTTATTCAACCAAGCCTTTTGGAAAATCCTTCAGTTATGATATTGTGGTGAGCGCCACAAATAAATAAATGTATGGGAAACACATCCCACAGCACAACCACCTGAGCCCAACTTCAGTCTACTTATCACCTTAACTTTAACTGCATTTGTAGCTGGCGCCATAGCCAGACTGATAATTAAACACAGACCGGAAGTTAACTTCTGGCCAGGCGCGTGCGCCCATTGAAACTGTCTATATAAAGCTTGAAGCATCAGAATCGGCATCGGTATCGGCCGATCACCATGACAATAAATCGGTACTCAGTATCGGCTGCAAAAATCCTGATCGGAGCATCCCTACTAACTACCATTTAAACACAGATTTAACCTCTACCTTCCCAGCATGACAGAAATAAAAACCAGCTGAAATGTGAAATGTTTTTATAAAAAACACTTATGCAACATTTGATCATCCAATATAATATAATATAATATAATATAATATAAATGCTGAGAATAAAATAAATACACAAAAAAATTGGTTTAGGGTTTACATAATTACAAAGAAACAACAATTAACACATTGAATTAAATGGGAATCTTTGAAGTAGAAAGACTGAAATAGCAGGGCTCGACAATAAGGACTGCCCGATGGCCTGGGACCAGTGTAAAAGACGCTCGGGACAGTTGACGGATTTGTCACTGGCCCAATCGGGCCACTGCTGAGTCCTCACAAAAGTTTAGCATTTGCACGTGTTTTTAAGCCTTGCTAATATAAACATTCAAGCGATTTTAAAGTATTAGATGACGCGAAAGACAACTACATTCAGTACTCACGCTGTATATTCAGTGTGCATAGCGTGAGTACCGCATAGAGAACCGCGTCTCAGACACCGCATGAACACTGAATTGAGTTCTCATGCACAACTTCTTGAGCTTTAACAGACAAATACACCCGGCCAGTTTAAACATTCAAGAGATTTTAAAGCATTTAAAGAACCAGTGAAAATGTTGGAAGGGCAAGTAAAAATGTGAACCACTGGCCCAACCGGGCCAGTAGAAATAATCTTTAGTGTTGAGACCCGAAGAGTATTTTAAAATATGTAATATTTAAACATTTTTTATAATATAATATTTTTTATGCAAAATGTACTCCAATAATCTGTTTTATGTCCTAGCATGACAGAAATAGAAACCAGATAAAAAATGTGAAATGTTTCTTAAAAACATTTGATCAATGTGTAAATATGAATAATATAATACACATGCTGAAAATAAGATAAATACACATACACACACAAAATTGTAAGATTTACTTTATTGTTTACTCAGAAATTGCTAGTAATATTTACAAAGAATTACAAGTGACCAGCAAGTAACAGATTGAATTAAATGTGAAATTTTGAAGAAAGACTGAAGCTTTACTTTCTTGTAAAACATATTTCAGTAATGTTTGTTTACAACTAAAAAAAAATTCATTTTTATTGCAGTACTTAAGATCAATTACTTTTTTATTACAATTATTATTAAAAATACAATATTACTATAATATGTATATGCAACAATATAAATGAATTCTCTTCAACTGGATTTGTTACAAGAAATTGATATTGTTCTTGGTATTATTGGTAAAAAAATAGTACAATTCTATTAATAACAATAATTGTGACAAAAACAATTAACACTTTAATGTTAGCATTATCTTTTATATTATTTTTTACATTTTGTTATTAGTCAATTAATTGTTAAGACAACTCGCTTTACACATCCTAGTGTGTTAGCAAACTAAAACCTAGTTTTGCCATTATGACTCTGCTGGTCCATAAAGCATGCAGTAACAAAGTTATATTGGATTTGCTCTGTTAACTTCTGAAGGACGTGCGTCTGTTTGCCCTCATGTACACTGAGAAGCTCAAGCGAGAGCCATTTCCTCACCTGAATGAGTGCGGGAGGTGGAAACAGGGACAGAAAGTACAGAAGCAGGTGGAAACATGCAGAAATCCACCATCAACAAAGACAGATATTCCAAGGAGACTTGAGAACATCTGACTATGTCAACAGGAAACGTGTATTGAGGTTTACATGAAAACACTGGTAAATCTTCAGTCCACGTTTAGCAGATGAGCACAACACAAAGAGAGGAAACCACCTCATTCATTCAACTCATTATGCTTTGATGGTTTTCCCAAATACTCCAAAACCACTATATTTCACAGCAGTATTCCTGGAAAACTGTCCAATCCATTCATCGGTGGACCTCTGGAGGATAAATAGCATCTGTGACACATCACTATGAGCCGAGTTAAACATTACTAAAGAGCAAAAGATGTGTATCATAGAGATCAGGTCACACCCTGCTAGAGACGCGGTCGGAGCACTGCCAGACGGGCCTGTGGAAGTGGAGAACTCCTTATAAATGCACCCCTGACCTCCTTCAGACTGGGACAGTCTACTGGACAAACCACTGTCTGACTGACCGCACTCCTCCTCAACAGCACAAACCACAGACGCTCTGAAAGCTCCATCTATCCTGGTTTACTAGAACCTTCATTACATTAACCAGAATTAAACGGCTGCGTGCTGAAGAGTTTAGAAAGGTGCATCTACAGCAATAGCCTAAAACAACAACTAAACAGACAGTTGACATAGTTAACATTAACCAATAGCATGCATGGTCTGATGTCAGCTGAAAAGAAAAATTGTTTCAGAGCTAGTTATTACATTCTATTGAAAGATTATAATGTTTTTCTGTAAAATACAGTCAATTGCATGATTTAGGAAAAAATCTAATTGTGATTTTTCTGGAGAAAAAAAAATCGTAATTGTGATTAAAAGTTCCAGGTTTGCTGTACTTGTTTGTAGAGCTGCACCAAATACTCCAAAACCACTATATTTCACAGCAGTATTCCTGGAAAACTGTCCAATCCATTCATCGGTGGACCTCTGGAGGATAAATAGCATCTGTGACACATCACTATGAGCCGAGTTAAACATTACTAAAGAGCGTATCTTTCTATGTGTATCATAGAGATCAGGTCACACCCTGCTAGAGACGCGGTCGGAGCACTGCCAGACGGGCCTGTGGAAGTGGAGAACTCCTTATAAATGCACCCCTGACCTCCTTCAGACTGGGACAGTCTACTGGACAAACCACTGTCTGACTGACCGCACTCCTCCTCAACAGCACAAACCACAGACGCTCTGAAAGCTCCATCTATCCTGGTTTACTAGAACCTTCATTACATTAACCAGAATTAAACGGCTGCGTGCTGAAGAGTTTAGAAAGGTGCATCTACAGCAATAGCCTAAAACAACAACTAAACAGACAGTTGACATAGTTAACATTAACCAATAGCATGCATGGTCTGATGTCAGCTGAAAAGAAAAATTGTTTCAGAGCTAGTTATTACATTCTATTGAAAGATTATAATGTTTTTCTGTAAAATACAGTCAATTGCATGATTTAGGAAAAAATCTAATTGTGATTTTTCTGGAGAAAAAAAAATCGTAATTGTGATTAAAAGTTCCAGGTTTGCTGTACTTGTTTGTAGAGCTGCACAATTTGGACAAAAAAATTGTTATAATCAATATGAATATAAAAGTAATAATAATAATAATAACAATATCAAATTACAACACCGATATTTATGACTTTCTTAGTTTCATTTCAAGTCTGTTTCAATTTCACTAAGAACTTCTGATTACAACTTTGGGAAGATGGTTTGTGCATGTTGCGTTTCCATGCATGATTACATTAATCGTGCAGGTCTAACATCTTTCACAATAAGATCATGAACATAAATTGAGAGTGTAAATACAGACAGAGTTTATCTGAAATGTGAGTGAAAGAAGGAAACAGTGACACAAATTCTTGATTCTTCATGTGACAGTCAAAGTGAACTTCCATCTGGTTTGCATTATCCCGCTGCTTCCCAGGAATATGGAAAAACAAGCAGTGTTGCAGCTCATTCGGCCAAATCAGGAAGTGATTTGGAGCAGTTTCCTGTTTCCTTGTTGCTCCCTCTTCCAGAAGCTCTTGACCCCTGAAGGCCCGACAGTGTTTCCTCTAGACACGAGCTCCATCAGGAAACTCCATATATGTATGCAAACATGCGGTGAGCCTCTGCTTCCTTTCCGTCAACACGTCAGCCTGATCTTAGTCTGCTAACCGTGACACCATTATTCACAGAAGCACTCCACAAACACCCATAATGCATTGTGCACAAGAGACGTCAGGATTTAAGGACGCCAGTTCAACAAAGAGCATTTAAACATGACCTGACCTGCAGAAAAATCACTTTATTGTCTATGTGTGCAACTGTGTGCATGTGACAAATAACTTTAATTCGGTTAGTGTTGTGTCAGTTTCACTGTAAATCAGTCATCAGTTTAATTCCTGAAGAGTGAAACACTGATATTTTCACACTGATCTGTTTGACTGAGTGACATGTCAACTTCAGACTCAACCAATCACATGAGTTATCTGTGGGTTATCTGACTGACTGACCAATGACAGATGGGTGTTTGAAAACATGTTTGTAAACAGTTGTTATACAGCACAAAAGATGTACAAATCCCATTCATTTTCACCGTAGGGGAATTGATTTTTAACAATAACTCATAACCTGTTAAAGACAGACCTACCGTGAACTACATGGTTGTTAACTGATGGTATTTGCATCAGTTGAACCCATCCATTTTTTAAATAATTGTGCTTACCAGTGGAAATCCAATTACTTGTGACTCTTCAAAAAATCTCCACCAATCAGAGAATCGAAACGCAAATCGCACCAAAAGCAATATGAATGATGTAACTGAGTCAGTCTCCATATGCTCTCAAAGCACTTACACATTTGTGTGTAGAGAGAGAGAGAGAGAGAGAGGTTGCCAGGTCTATGTAACAAAGCCAGACCAAAAACCAATCAAAAATAGTTCTATCCAAAATCCAAATTAGGGTTGTGCCGATAGACGATAGTATCGTGTATCGACGATAGTCAGATATCGACGATAGCAGATGTCTTTGTCGATAGTCAAGACGATATTAGGCTCATTCTCCTATTAATGTAATATAATATAATATAATATAATATAATATAATATAATATAATATAATATAATATAATATAATATAATATAATATAATATAATATAAATGCTGAGAATAAAATAAATACACAAAAAAATTGGTTTAGGGTTTACATAATTACAAAGAAACAACAATTAACACATTGAATTAAATGGGAATCTTTGAAGTAGAAAGACTGAAATAGCAGGGCTCGACAATAAGGACTGCCCGATGGCCTGGGACCAGTGTAAAAGACGCTCGGGACAGTTGACGGATTTGTCACTGGCCCAATCGGGCCACTGCTGAGTCCTCACAAAAGTTTAGCATTTGCACGTGTTTTTAAGCCTTGCTAATATAAACATTCAAGCGATTTTAAAGTATTAGATGACGCGAAAGACAACTACATTCAGTACTCACGCTGTATATTCAGTGTGCATAGCGTGAGTACCGCATAGAGAACCGCGTCTCAGACACCGCATGAACACTGAATTGAGTTCTCATGCACAACTTCTTGAGCTTTAACAGACAAATACACCCGGCCAGTTTAAACATTCAAGAGATTTTAAAGCATTTAAAGAACCAGTGAAAATGTTGGAAGGGCAAGTAAAAATGTGAACCACTGGCCCAACCGGGCCAGTAGAAATAATCTTTAGTGTTGAGACCCGAAGAGTATTTTAAAATATGTAATATTTAAACATTTTTTATAATATAATATTTTTTATGCAAAATGTACTCCAATAATCTGTTTTATGTCCTAGCATGACAGAAATAGAAACCAGATAAAAAATGTGAAATGTTTCTTAAAAACATTTGATCAATGTGTAAATATGAATAATATAATACACATGCTGAAAATAAGATAAATACACATACACACACAAAATTGTAAGATTTACTTTATTGTTTACTCAGAAATTGCTAGTAATATTTACAAAGAATTACAAGTGACCAGCAAGTAACAGATTGAATTAAATGTGAAATTTTGAAGAAAGACTGAAGCTTTACTTTCTTGTAAAACATATTTCAGTAATGTTTGTTTACAACTAAAAAAAAATTCATTTTTATTGCAGTACTTAAGATCAATTACTTTTTTATTACAATTATTATTAAAAATACAATATTACTATAATATGTATATGCAACAATATAAATTAATTCTCTTCAACTGGATTTGTTACAAGAAATTGATATTGTTCTTGGTATTATTGGTAAAAAAATAGTACAATTCTATTAATAACAATAATTGTGACAAAAACAATTAACACTTTAATGTTAGCATTATCTTTTATATTATTTTTTACATTTTGTTATTAGTCAATTAATTGTTAAGACAACTCGCTTTACACATCCTAGTGTGTTAGCAAACTAAAACCTAGTTTTGCCATTATGACTCTGCTGGTCCATAAAGCATGCAGTAACAAAGTTATATTGGATTTGCTCTGTTAACTTCTGAAGGACGTGCGTCTGTTTGCCCTCATGTACACTGAGAAGCTCAAGCGAGAGCCATTTCCTCACCTGAATGAGTGCGGGAGGTGGAAACAGGGACAGAAAGTACAGAAGCAGGTGGAAACATGCAGAAATCCACCATCAACAAAGACAGATATTCCAAGGAGACTTGAGAACATCTGACTATGTCAACAGGAAACGTGTATTGAGGTTTACATGAAAACACTGGTAAATCTTCAGTCCACGTTTAGCAGATGAGCACAACACAAAGAGAGGAAACCACCTCATTCATTCAACTCATTATGCTTTGATGGTTTTCCCAAATACTCCAAAACCACTATATTTCACAGCAGTATTCCTGGAAAACTGTCCAATCCATTCATCGGTGGACCTCTGGAGGATAAATAGCATCTGTGACACATCACTATGAGCCGAGTTAAACATTACTAAAGAGCGTATCTTTCTATGTGTATCATAGAGATCAGGTCACACCCTGCTAGAGACGCGGTCGGAGCACTGCCAGACGGGCCTGTGGAAGTGGAGAACTCCTTATAAATGCACCCCTGACCTCCTTCAGACTGGGACAGTCTACTGGACAAACCACTGTCTGACTGACCGCACTCCTCCTCAACAGCACAAACCACAGACGCTCTGAAAGCTCCATCTATCCTGGTTTACTAGAACCTTCATTACATTAACCAGAATTAAACGGCTGCGTGCTGAAGAGTTTAGAAAGGTGCATCTACAGCAATAGCCTAAAACAACAACTAAACAGACAGTTGACATAGTTAACATTAACCAATAGCATGCATGGTCTGATGTCAGCTGAAAAGAAAAATTGTTTCAGAGCTAGTTATTACATTCTATTGAAAGATTATAATGTTTTTCTGTAAAATACAGTCAATTGCATGATTTAGGAAAAAATCTAATTGTGATTTTTCTGGAGAAAAAAAAATCGTAATTGTGATTAAAAGTTCCAGGTTTGCTGTACTTGTTTGTAGAGCTGCACAATTTGGACAAAAAAATTGTTATAATCAATATGAATATAAAAGTAATAATAATAATAATAACAATATCAAATTACAACACCGATATTTATGACTTTCTTAGTTTCATTTCAAGTCTGTTTCAATTTCACTAAGAACTTCTGATTACAACTTTGGGAAGATGGTTTGTGCATGTTGCGTTTCCATGCATGATTACATTAATCGTGCAGGTCTAACATCTTTCACAATAAGATCATGAACATAAATTGAGAGTGTAAATACAGACAGAGTTTATCTGAAATGTGAGTGAAAGAAGGAAACAGTGACACAAATTCTTGATTCTTCATGTGACAGTCAAAGTGAACTTCCATCTGGTTTGCATTATCCCGCTGCTTCCCAGGAATATGGAAAAACAAGCAGTGTTGCAGCTCATTCGGCCAAATCAGGAAGTGATTTGGAGCAGTTTCCTGTTTCCTTGTTGCTCCCTCTTCCAGAAGCTCTTGACCCCTGAAGGCCCGACAGTGTTTCCTCTAGACACGAGCTCCATCAGGAAACTCCATATATGTATGCAAACATGCGGTGAGCCTCTGCTTCCTTTCCGTCAACACGTCAGCCTGATCTTAGTCTGCTAACCGTGACACCATTATTCACAGAAGCACTCCACAAACACCCATAATGCATTGTGCACAAGAGACGTCAGGATTTAAGGACGCCAGTTCAACAAAGAGCATTTAAACATGACCTGACCTGCAGAAAAATCACTTTATTGTCTATGTGTGCAACTGTGTGCATGTGACAAATAACTTTAATTCGGTTAGTGTTGTGTCAGTTTCACTGTAAATCAGTCATCAGTTTAATTCCTGAAGAGTGAAACACTGATATTTTCACACTGATCTGTTTGACTGAGTGACATGTCAACTTCAGACTCAACCAATCACATGAGTTATCTGTGGGTTATCTGAACCAATGACCAATGACAGATGGGTGTTTGAAAACATGTTTGTAAACAGTTGTTATACAGCACAAAAGATTCCCATTCATCATTCATTTTCACCGTAGGGGAATTGATTTTTAACAATAACTCATAACCTGTTAAAGACAGACCTACCGTGAACTACATGGTTGTTAACTGATGGTATTTGCATCAGTTGAAGCCATCCATTTTTTAAATAATTGTGCTTACCAGTGGAAATCCAATTACTTGTGACTCTTCAAAAAATCTCCACCAACCAGAGAATCGAAACAAGCAAATCGCACCAAAAGCAATATGAATGATGTAACTGAGTCAGTCTCCATATGCTCTCAAAGCACTTACACATTTGTGTGTAGAGAGAGAGAGAGAGAGAGAGGTTGCCAGGTCTATGTAACAAAGCCAGACCAAAAACCAATCAAAAATAGTTCTATCCAAAATCCAAATTAGGGTTGTGCCGATAGACGATAGTATCGTGTATCGACGATAGTCAGATATCGACGATAGCAGATGTCTTTGTCGATAGTCAAGACGATATTAGGCTCATTCTCCTATTAATGTATTAATAATAATAATAATTATTATTATTATTATTATTAGGCGGCCCATTGTAATTTGGCTATTATTATCAAATTGCCCGCTAATAAGGAGCCTGTAGCTGGTGAAGGAGTCTCCAACCACAAACACAGACACATATTGTCTGCTGATATAAGATATTTCCTTTTATACTGATAACGTCCGTGCGCCGATGCAGCAAACTTGTCACAGGACGCGCGGTCCTAATAGCGATGTATGATTGTTGTATCCGAATATATATGAACTATCTGTATTAAATATTTTTGTATCTAACATGTTAGTTTATCAGTATGTTTGAAAGTATATTATTTAGATTCGTGGTGCTTCCATAGGCTCCCTCTCTCGCGCGCGCGCGGTTTAAAACATAGTTATGAAATAGCGTTTGACAAGTACAGAGTCTCTCTCTTGCCCCCACCCACCCATGCACGATAATATCGTCTATCGGCGATCTCACGGACTGGCGATATGACGATTTGAAAACTGACCATATCGCCCAACACTAATCCAAATATCAAAAATCAACATATCTAATAGCGATGTATGATTGTTGTATTCGAATATATATGAACTATCTGTATTAAATATTTTTGTATCTAACATGTTAGTTTAGCAGTATGTTTGAAAGTATATTATTTAGATTCGTGGTGCTTCCATAGGCTCCCTCTCTCGCGCGCGCGCGGTTTAAAACATAGTTATGAAATAGCGTTTGACAAGTACAGAGTCTCTCTCTTGCCCCCACCCACCCATGCACGATAATATCGTCTATCGGCGATCTCACGGACTGGCGATATGACGATTTGAAAACTGACCATATCGCCCAACACTAATCCAAATATCAAAAATCAACATATGCCTGTCCCATACCTAAAGTACATATTTTACAGTCACTGTTATGTAGGGCTGCACGATTATGACAAAAATCATAATCGTCGATTATTCCCTTGAAATTGTAATTGCGATTATTAATTACGATTATCACAATTTACATTGAATTATGTTTATACCATTGTTTGATGCAACTGCATGCCGTATTTTTATATGAAAAAAAACAAGCTGAAAACACTTTAACTGAAAAAGTTTTAGTGCTTTTCTATAGTATTAATCCTCAAATGTCAACTATACATCGGATTGTTTTCTTCTTTAAATTATAAAAAAGTACAAATATGAATGGTATTATAATGTTATACTAAACTAAAATTAAAATAATGGGAAAAACCCTTAAGATAACATGTGAAAGAAAAAAACGCATATTAAGCACGGCGAATAACATAAGTGGACTTTGAATGATTAATTGCCGCTTTGAACGTTTACTTAAAGGGGTCATATGATGCGATTTCAATTTTTCCTTTCTCTTTGCTGTGGATCACCGGATCGGCTTTCACCGTGGATGAAGCGGAGTCCAGCCCGGGGTCGTCACATGTGGTTGCCGTAAACCCGCCGGCCGCGCCGTTCTCAAGCCCGCCGGCCGTTCCTTACTCTAGCCCGGCCGCCGCTCCTCACTCTAGGCCGCCGGCCTCCGCTCACTCAAGCCCGCCGTGTGTTTTTTCCATCTCCTTTTATTCGCATTAACCCTTTTTCGCACAAGTCAAAAACCACCTCAAGCGAGCGTAAAAACTTTTTTGCAAATTAAGGGATTTTTATTAGAAATTTGCTGTTTCCATCACTTGTTTCTGATGCGATATTTCAAAATGCGCATTAAAATAGGGTGATGGAAACATAGCTACTGAGTGAGAGAGAAAGAGAAAGAGAGAGAGAGAGAATTTTTTTTTAAATATATTGTATCTATATAATCAACATCTTTAAATCAATAGTTTCTCCGTTGTTTTAAAATGGATGTCAAGTGAAATGGATTATATTTTTTGCTCTCATTAAAGCTGTTAAGTTCATAGTCTTGTATCTTTGAACTGACTAATTTTCTGTCATTTTGAGAATTTTGTAGCATTATATTGTCCATTAGCCATATTGATATTGGTATTATTGGCCATCACAAAACTCTCATTGTCAACTGCCAGCCACCATCCAGATATTTAACATACTAAAATGAAACTCTCACAGATCTGATGAGATTCTCCACCCAATATAACTACAACAGCATTGAAAAAAGCATAAAGCATTCATCAGTCAAAGACAACTTAACAATGCAACAGCTGACTAGCAGAGCGAGACATTACTGTACATCTGCCCAACCAACTGGACATGAGACCTTCTGTAAAGCAGGGTGTGACGGCCGATAACATCTACCACAGACCAGATTTCACTCAGAGAATACACTGGTTTCCTCTGCTGTTTGAAGATGTGTGACGTGGAGCAACGAACCAAGACAGGACTGTGGCTACTTCTCCAAAACATGCGCAATTCTGTCAAATGCTGGTGAAGCAATCAGGTTAAAAATAACAAACCGCCACACAGGGACGTGAAGATGTTAGGAAACAACACTTGCAATCACAAATCAAGCACAAATGGATTTGTTTTACTCATATCTATCAAAGTACCATGTAATACCATCACTGTTGCTGCCTCACAAGTGTTATTATAAGTATAATAACAATAATAATAACAAACACGTAACTTAATTGCACATTCATTACTGACTTAAAAACATAAACATATACTTATGAGCCCTCCCCTTACGAACATTTACCATAATAATCAGAAGAGTAATATGGTTAAAGTACTATGATTAAAGTTTATTAAATGAAAATGGGATACAGTTTACCATCAAAGTACAATCTAATTCCAACATGGTACTATGATATTTTCACAGTAAATTCCTTATAAGAGTTAATAATAATAATAATAACAAACATTTTATTCATCAGAAGTGGAGAATAACTTAATTGCTACACTTAAAAACATAAACAAATACTGCCTGCCAAAATAACATAGTACTATGTTTATATTTTATAAACGAAAACGGGATCTTCTTCAAACAGTGCAAAAATGTTGTTGAATTTCTCATTTTAATAACAGTGGTCGTTAGTAACAAATTACCAGTTATCACAAAAAAACTTGCATTATATTTTTGGAAAAATACAAAAACACTGAATGTGAGATAAAGCCACTGCTTTAATAATAAAAAAAATAATAAAATTAATATCATTGAGACACTGAACAGTTTTTTAATTCTGAAATATTTTTATTTTTGTATTTTCCATTTTTACTGAAATTTTAGTTTTTAGTAATTTTGTTGTGTGTTTTTGTCATTTTTATTTGTTACTTTTTTTTATAGGTCTATTTATTAATTTTATTTCAGTGTTAGTTGTAGTTATTTTAGTACATGAAGTTAAACTAAATTAAAAAGAAAAATGTTGCTTTGGCAACTAGCTGAAATAAAGTACGTTTAAGGTTTTTTATATTTTACTTTATGTCAGTTAATGTTTTGTTTTATTTCAAGTACATAAAATGTTTTTTTATGCTTTTAGTTTTAGTTAACTATAATAACCCTGGTATAGGATCAGTGATTCTAACACATTATGTTCAAGAACTCATGTTTCTTACACTGTAAAAAAGTTGTAAAATAACATACTATTTCAGTTTTTCTACTTCAAAATTTCACATTTAGTTCAACGTGTTACTGATATACTAATTTACAAGCAATTTCTGAGTGAAAACTGGGTGACACTTTACTTGAAGCCTTTTTTATAAAGCATTATAAAGGTATTCATAATGTATGTTGTAATGCATTATATCTTTTTATAAAGAATTGTAACCAAAGTTAGAATGCATCATAATATTTGCAGATTCCTTGTTACATCTGAAATTGGTTGTTTGTCATGTGTTTTAATGCATTATACTTTCTAAAGGCGTAACTATGAACAGATAAGGATTATAACTGTGGTTACGGTTATTCATGAGATCAATATGAGGTGTGTTACAAGGCATAATTAATGCATTAAAATACTTTTATGATGCATTATACATTTAAATTTTAGATTAGATTAGATTCAACTTTATTGTCACTGTGCAGAGTACAAGTCCGTGTACTACCCAAAGTAAGTGATATTTAAATGCAAAGCAGTTACTCGACCTCATACTAGTGTTCAGCTGTACTGTGGTACATATGGAAATGAAGAGCCTGACGCTCAGAGCCAAACACGTGCCCAGGCGACGCAGCCGGAGTGCGTTTACTGTGCCATACAGAGATTAGATTAGACCTGCGGGACTGAGTGTGTGTGTGTTCTGCTTTAATCTGAGTCAAATAACAACTCAATGACAGCAGCAAACACACATTCATCTCTTGCATAAGACCTGTATGCACCTGAGGAACAGAAGAACAACATCACACACACACACACACACACACACACAGAGAGAGAGAGAGAGAGGCTACACAACACAAATGTTCAATTTCAAATGTCACGCGCACTCAAAAAGAAATTGAAAGAGACAAATGGTACAGAGAGCATCTTCCCAGTGTTTATCGTGTTTACATCAGTCAAACCACATGCCAGCCAGCAGTCAAACTGAGAACACAGAACACATGTCTGTCTGTCTCTCTGTGCAGTTAGAAAATCACATGCATTTCTGTTTCAGTCGGAAAGAACGATTTCATCAGCATGTTCTACTTGTTGCAATGCCAGTATAAATGATTTCAAGATGCAGAACACACTGAACAAAAAAAAACAGCCGTAACGTTTATGAGTCCAGGGCTAAAAATGCTTTGCTGCTTCTAAACCTCAACAGCTGAAGTGAGACACACACATCTGTGCACTAATGTGTCTATGTGAGTAAAAATACGTTTAAGACACGAATATAACGATCTGAACGCACAGATATCAGTGTTTTCACGCATCTGGATGTGCAGCTATTTGAGGCTCACTGTATTCAAACTGAGCCGAGACGTCATTCAAACACATGAGATTATTTACCATATGATATGATAAAAATGCGTTATACATATCTGCACTGACAGCTAAATAACCATATTAAGCATTCATTTGTGATTTTTTATAAAAATGTCCACATATTCTCACAATAGACAGTGAGCGCGACCGTGCGATTTCAGTCAGAATATGGACAGCGGTCTCGCGCAGAAACGCGCGCGCTCCAGGACTTACCGATTTTTATTTTGACACTCTGGAAAACCCGAAGACCTTCCTCTTCGACCGCCATGCTCGCAGCTCCAGTTCTTTCCCGTTCGCTATCCGCCACTCTCTCTCTCTGTATTCCAGCGCGGACGGTGACTCACAGGACTGTGCAGCGCGCCGCGAACATACAGCTCATACGCGACCGTTTCTCGAGGGGGAAGGGCCTGGAAAGAGCTTCTCGCGTTCTGATTGGATGACAGCGCGGGCGCGTCATTGAGTAGGCGGAGACTAACACATTACATTTAGCGTCGCGTCAAAATCTTTCTCGTTTCATCGCGTCGCGTTGATTGCTGTGTAGACAACATGTTACCCAAATTAGTCATCCTAACAGCATTAATAATCATCGAATGAGACGATTGCTGCCATTTTACACAATTTTTTTATTTTTCTCCTAAAAAAACACATTTTGCAGGTATTTCTGAACCACATTTGCACCAAACTTGCATTATTTTCATTTAAATGCCATATTGCTCACTGATGCGCACTGTAATTGAACTCTATACATTGACAATGAAGTTCAATGTAAAAATGTCTTTCTTGTTTGGTTTTGCACATTTCTTGCACTTCTGAGTTCTGCCCTAGTTTGTTACTATAAATAACACAAGCATGGTTTGGGACAAGAGTCATCTAACCAAATATTCAGAATAGAGGGGAAAGCAAAATGTATTATGAATGAATACCTTATATTAATCATTTAAAAACGATGGCATGAAAGAAAAGAAGCATAGTTTCCACCATTATACTATAGTTATTGTTACTGTAAAATCATAATAAATGAATGTGGGATCTGCACAGTGGCAGAATCATTGTCTCTTGAATAACACACCACACCAAGTTCCCATTTAATACAAATAACTAGAAATGACATTTTTTGAAATGACACAGATTTGCTAGATCTGATCCTCATCAGATTTTATGGCACATATATCACACGCTCACTGAAAATATGTTTAAACACTAAATAAAACAACATGGTAGCTATGATAATGTGATGTGTAATCCGCTGAAAGCTCATACATTGTTACCAGTCAATGAAATCTCATCTGGCTTGTGAAGAGAGAACGAGAGTGTAATTTAAACCTGTGAAACAGATCTCATGTCATATGTCCATTACTCCATTTAGGCTACAAAGTGCAGATTTGTCCGTGAGCCTCTTACTGAAGGATCATGAAGTCCAGGGTGATGTTTTAATGACCCTGAAGCTGCTCTTATTCGGACTAGAACTGTTGGGCCTCTATCATGTGGGCTTTGCTGGGCTAATTGTTGGACTTAAGCTCAGTGAACGGTTTCCTTAATTCGCACTGGATGCTTTATACTTCCAGGACAGGCGGCAGTCTTGTCAGCAGTGAAGAGGAAGACACTGAGAACGGACTATTGTTGCCACACTGCTTCCATTAGCTGTGGCTGTAGGTATTAGTGTCTGACCCTTTTAAAATAGCACCAGGGCTAATTGAATTGCTCCAATCCTGTGCGTCAGCATGCAACAGTCACTGCGAGGTGCTTCGAGAAAAGGTGTTGTGACATCTGCATGGATGAAACTGATAGACTTCTTAACATGAGCATGCTTTGACGCATATACAAAGCATGCTGAGACAAACAATACTTTGTCACACAAGCATCAGCCACATGCAAATATCCCAGTGAAGGGAGTTTACAGACACACGCAGGGCACTGTGTAATGGGGCAATGTAACCGTCTATTTGATGTTATTACTTCAAAACAGCACTGACTACGCCCTGTGGTAAACCACCAGGGGGTGTGTGTGTGTGTGTTGTTTGGTGTGTGTGTTTGTGTGTGTGCTGTTTGGAGAAAACAGAGTTAATGCTTAAAATGCAGTGAAAATCTGCTGAGGAAATTGGTTATGTTACTAGATCAGTATTATGTTGTTATGGAATTATAAAGGAACATGTGCATTTATTAATAGCACGCACTTCTATCCAAAGCACTAGTTTGTGTCTGATAGGCTATACTGTTATAAAAATCTCAATTATTTACATTGCAAGCATCATAATTTCCCTCATATAAATATCAGCATCTGCACCAAATTGCATATTTTTGCTCCATATTCTCACTATATGAGCCATAGACGTCTTATGGATCGTATATGATACTCAACATAAAACACATATACATAGTTTTTCCTTTTAGATTTTTTTAGATATCATTCATATATATTCAGTAAACTAGATTTTTATACAAATTGATTTTCTGACTATTATTTGATATATCAGACTTCGCAGGGTTAATTGTAAATCTGCTCAGCACACATAAAAATTTTACTTTAATGGATAAGTCAGGAATTTCTTTTGAGGAACAAAGTGTTTAGGGAACACTTTTATTTCTTAATTTAGCTCATGAGAATGCACTCATCTGATGTCTGATAGGCCACATTTACACAGTCAACCTGATTATTCCACTGCAAATCTTGTTGCATGCATATAAATAGCACATTTTTCACATCCAATTTGTGTCACTTTTGAATGTAGTTATCTGATATCCAATCATCTGACCTAAGCGCTCATATTCGATTCCCTCCTATTTTAATTTCAATGACAAAAAACATTAGCAGATATGCAAATGTCAGGTCTGTGTACAAGGCCTTGCAGCGTCATTTGTTTCTAAATGTGGGAGGGTGTGGAAGACAGATGTTCTTTTTATAAACTGAGAGATGCTCAACAGTGCTTTAATTTCACTCACAAGTCAAAGAAACAATAGAGATGAGCTGGAAATAGCAGTTCAGATCAGTGCACACACGCACACACACACACACACACACACACACACACACACACACACAAAATTACAGAGCTGGCATGTCTTGTTGCAGGGGTGGAAATGCCTCACTGCAAACACTGGATTCAGGATGAGAAAACACAGAGATAGTATGTCCATATGGAGATTAACATGACAAATAAAGCGGATCTCTCTAGAACGAGGAGCATTTTGAGTCTCTACAACACATCCAAATGAAATGCAGAAAACACAGCAGTAAAATACATATTCATAAAGCTTCCGTTGTGCTGCTTTAATATGTTTCTATAATCGCTTCTGTCCCAGATTCTCATACTTCTGTACAGCAAACACTAGAAGTCAGCAGGGGCGTAGCGTCTTGTATGCAGGGGTGCATATGGGCCCGGGCGTATTGTGGGCCCGCTGAGCCGAGGGGGAAACTTTAGTTGAAACGAGGGTATGAATAGAGCCCTGCACGGGCCCGGCCCTTCCGACAGCTTATCAGAATATTCTCGGCCTGAGTCTGACCCGAGCCCGTGTCATTTTTCTCTCTCTCTCTTTCTTCCCCTTTACACAGCTGCTGTTGCAGCAAATAGGCTAGTCCAGTTTTGTTGCCCAACTTGCTGCAAAACAATAACACAAAAGGTACATTATTTCTTTTTCCTCACAGTACCAACTTTGGGAAACTCATCAATCAGCTAATCTGAAGTTACTGATATATATTCTTCTTCTTCTATTTTCCACATATTATCATGCAGGTTCTTATGATTGATTGATAAATAAATAAATATTTTGTACTGTCACTGCAGGTCTGGACTATGGAGTGCAGCATTACTTGTTTGGTCATCTACATTCAGATGAAAACACCACACTCCTCTCTAATTCAAGTAAGTTTTAAGATTTGATTTAATTGTGAGAGATTCCTTTCTTTTTCCTGTTGTACTGTACTCTCCATAGGTCTAATAAATGTTTCTCTGACTTGTATCCCCATCTTAGGATGTCAAGCCTACTCATCGCAAGGAGAGTTAGCATCAAAATGGATGTGTCACTGACCAATAACACAGAGATGCCAGAAGTATCTGTTTGCTGTCTACTTTTTGTTAAGTACTATGGAGCATCCAAAAGCCATCACTCAGTTAATTTCAATCAGCACTATTTAGCCCTTCCCAGTGCTGAAATTGTCATGGGTCCTTTGTTTTTATTGTTTAAATGCTTATCTGAATGTAAAATTAACATTTAATGCTTATAAATTTAAAAACAATACTACTAGTTAGTCTTTTCTCTCCCTTTCCAGAAATGTGGTTCACCATCTTTCATAGGTTACAGAATTGGCAAAAGTTGCAGTATACAAAAAGAAAAAGTCAGACTACTTGGTTTATAGGAGAATGTGGAGTAAATACTTGACATTTATTTAAGGTAAAGGGTAATGACCTGGTGGTGAGATGCAAAATAGGACTGTCATTAATATACTATCTAATGACTTTTTCACATTCTAATTTTACTTATGCATTTAATTCTGTTTTAAATTCTTTTTGCAAGTCAACTTTCAATTTATTTATTTGTGCAAGCTAACATTCAATAGTTTTTTTGTGGATTCTAGCAATCAACATACTGTATATTTGTGACTGACATGTTGGATGGGTGAGTAAGGTGGAGGGGGTTGAAAAAACAACATTTCTAAAATGGAGAGTGCTATTTTAGAG
>NW_015552603.1:475622-476306 GCF_001515605.1 Sinocyclocheilus anshuiensis | reverse complement strand
TCACTATTCTGATCTGTGAAAACTTTCACAGGTCAGTTTGGGTCAGCTGACCCTTCCCTGGGTCATCTACATCACTATTCTGATCTGTGAAAACTTTCACAGTTCGCTACGGGTCAGCTGACCCTTCCCTGGGTCACTAACATCACTATTCTGATCCGTGAAAACTTTCACAGTTTAATACGTGTCAGCTGACCCTTCCCTGGGTCACTAACATGACTATTCTGATCTGTGAAAACTTTCACAGTACAGTTTGGGTCAGCTGACCCTTCCCTGAGTCACTAACATCACTGTTCTGATTTGTGAAAATTTTCACAGTTCAGTTTCGGTCAGCTGACCCTTCCCTGGGTAACTAACATCACCCTGCCCTCCGCCATAAAGTTGTCTATGGGAAGAAGGTTTACCTTCCAATATGACAACGACCCAAATCACACAGCAAAACTGATCACACAGTGGTTGGAGGACTGAAATCCCATTGAAATTTTGTGGAATGATTTTAAGACTGTAGTCCACAAATGGTAACCATGAAATTTAACTGAACTTGAACAATTCTGCAAAGAAGAGTGGACAAATATTGAAGTAGATGTAGAGACATATCCCAACAAACTAAAAGCTGTAATTAAAGAGACAAAAAAACAAAACAAGGGGGTGATCCTTTTTTCGAACTTAGTGATTCTGATTTTTTTT
>NW_015552603.1:471037-475612 GCF_001515605.1 Sinocyclocheilus anshuiensis | reverse complement strand
ACGAGTGCATTGTTGTGCTAATTGTGCAATTTGTTTTTGTAAACTGCACAGTATTGTGCTGATTTGATACTTTGTAAGTCTATTTTTCCTGTCTCTCCTGTAAGAAAGGAGATCAGATCTCATTAATGATCTAATTTCTCAGAGATGAGATCATTTTCATTTAACTCCATTGTTCACCTTGACAGCAATTATATTAAATAGAGAAATGGAGATGTTTGAGACAGAATTATCCTGCTTCTCGGATGTTTCTCTTAGAAACAAAGACTATCATGTCACAGTAATCTCACATGTGTCTCCTTTAGAGTTCTTAGAAGAGATCTCAGCAATGTCTCAAACTGCAGTCAAATGTCATATTCTGAAATGTCAGAATATGAATATTTTACATCAAAAGTTTCAACTTCAAAACACAAAAGTGCACAGTTTGGCACAGAGAAAGAGAAGCACCCTCTTTACTTTTGAAAACATGATGATGGAGGTTTTTGTTGTGTATTTGATGATTAGAAACTAAATGAAAATATGATTTCTTCTAATTCATGGAAGTGAATTCCCTAGCAGTCAAAATGAATCTATATGTTTCTGATCCAAACTTTTACACTGAAATGATGAAACATTTCAAAACCTATATTCTATGTACAATTTTTGTATGTATATTTTTGAGTAGCTGAAAAGCATCATCAATTGATCACCATAAATGTAAAAATCATCCCAGGAGTCCCAATTTGGACTGCTATAGTGTACATGTTAATACACAGGGTTTGACACACAAACATGTTCTCTGATTCATTCATAATGATGTTCCTCTGAAAAGAGAATTAGTCAATGAATAGTGGAGTAACAGCACACATCCAAACTCACTCAGTTATGCAATAATCACCAGTCTTTTAGCGAAGTGTGCTTCTGAACGATTTAACTGGCACACAAAGTGAAAGCTGCTTGTATTTAAAGCACACTTCACATCAAAGCAGAACAAGCTCTTTACCACATGTGAAAAGACATGGTCGCTCAGGACAGGTTTCTGACATTCCTCACTGCCAGGCCAGCACTGGACAGACAAATGGAAGCAGTATGTTGGAAACAAGCCCTCTCACTTTGGGCTATATAATAATCATCGTGGAACAATAAAGCCATCTAGTGGTTGAACACATTTAGCCACACAACTCAGCCAATGTTTCATATGATAATTTTGGAAATTAGGCTTCAAAATTAGTTTTTTTTCTCTTTCAAACATGTATTGAGTTTCCAAAAATCCACATTGCAGTTACTGTCACTACTGTAAAATTCATACACATCCTCACAGACTAACCACTGCCAGATTACCAGATTCCCTGTAAATTGAATACCGAATATTGGTTTCACTGACAGGGCTTAGATTAAGACAGGATGAGACCTTAGTTAAATTGAGACATTTAAGTTTTTATTATTATTATTATTATTTTAATGTGCCTTAGTAAAAAAAAAAAAGACTGGTTTGCATCTGATACAAATCATTGGCACTGACGTATGAGATATGTCAGTGCAAGTTGCTTTCAGTTAAGACAGCTCAAACATGCATTTTAGTTTGGGACTACTGTAGGATTAAGCCTTGTCTGTGAAACTGGACGTTCATTTATGTCTTGTTGAATATTTCCCTATACTGGCACATTTTTCTGTCAATTATAGCAATTTTAGCAATGTTAAAATAATATATTACCCGCAAAATGAAAATTCTTGTTTACTCACCCTCATGTTAGTCTTCATTCATATTCTGTTAAAAACATTATCCAGCTCCAAAAATGCCTTAAAAGTATATTGACAGTAATCCATACGACTTGTGCTCTATATTCTCTGTGTTCTGAAGTCATACAATAGTTTTGAATGAAGTACTTAATTTTTTTGTGAACTATTCATTTAAAATGTATTATAAATGCATTCATACGCAGGTAACAGGGAAAGTTCTCAGAACTTTGACTAATGTTCTGGCAAGGTTACGTTACGTTAATAGAATGTTAATTTGGTCAGTTATTTGGTCTTTAATAATGTTCTCAAAATGTTAGCCCCAAAATTTTATTTTTACATCATTCATACAAACTTTTATTTCTGAAACATTTCAGTTGTAAATAAAAAAAAACTAAATAAAAAAAACAAAAAAAAAACTGGATGTTTTGAACATTCAGAGAACATTCAGAAATAATGTTTTCATAACTTAATGGGAATGTTAGCAAAATGTTCTTAGAACATATTTTTGTTAGCTTGGTACACTTACTTATTTATTTATTTAGTATAAATCTAATTTACTTATAAATGAGACTAATACAAGCTTTAATGACCAGAAAGGTAAAATAATTCAAGTAATAGGCGCAGAATCCTGTAACGCCTGCAAAAAAGTAGGAAATGAGTTTTTGTATTATTAAATGATTAAAGTTATTCTTATATAAGGTTATAAGTAATTAAATAAGTTATTAAGTATATAAATATTATGTGTGCAAGAATTATGAACTTAAAGCTCATGAAACTGAGATGGAGATGTGTTTGTTAACGGTGGCTGAGATGAGTGTTACTGCACCTTTAAGAGAGTCGCTCGGCTCTCTCGCACATTGTGTCTTTACCGGTCTGCCGCTGTCGTGTTGTGTTTTCAAGCTCGCTCTGTACGGTAATGTCTGCTCATTCCGCTGAAGATCCGTTCCCGTTTCACGGGCTGCTTCCGAAAAAAGAGACCGGTGCTGCCTCTTTCCTCACTAAATTCCCAGAGTACGATGGCCGAGGCGTGCTTATCGCGATCCTCGACACCGGGGTGGACCCAGGGGCCCCGGGCATGCAGGTAAATTGAGCCCGCGGCTGCGGTTCATCACTAGGCCGCAGTGGGGTTGCCTACCGTTTAACGGACCACAAATACTGGACATTACCGGAACTCCGGTGTCATATTTAAACAACGAAGCACTAACATATACGAAGTAAATCAAGGTGAATAAAGCTGTAAATTACATAAACGACATATTCGAAAGGACAAGCTGTGTCATCCTCATCAATGGCTCTCATTTACAAAGGACTAACGTTACCATAGTAATACCATCGTTTCTTTGAACTACCATGGTATTTTAAGGGAAACATTATATGATATATACCGTGATAAATTAATATGTTAGTAATTTATACAGTTAGATATCAAAGAACCTTTATATATGACAAAGGCTGTGTTTCAAAACCTAGTGAGTTGCCTACATAGACATCACTATAGCATTTGATAGCATGCTGTTGATTTTGAGGCACAACTAGTTAGTGCTGTTTTGTGTGTTATAGTTAGTGTTCACCAAAAACACATGATTTGTCTTGAGTTGTTATGTTTAACTTGAGTTGTAAGCGGATCCAGCCGCTGTTTTGAGCTTTCACTCAACTGCCAGCAGTTCTTAATGCGCTACTGACTGAGCGATTCATGTGATGTACATGTCTTGTTTCTGTCTGTCCACCATCATTTTTAAAAGAAGAATGATCCTATAATGCTCCTATGGCAACGTGAGCTGATCTGTGCACTTAAACACAGATTATTTATCATAAATATATAGTCATGCGTCTGTTTTAACATCTAAGTTTTCAAACGCAACCCGCTGTGTATCTGATATGATTTGTCTGACTCCAGACTGATGCTGAAATATCTCATGCTCTTTCATGTAGACCACAACAGATGGGAAACCCAAGATTGTGGACATCATCGACACGACGGGCAGCGGCGACGTGAACATGTCCACTGTGGTGGAGGTAAAGGACGGGGTCGTGACCGGACTGACGGGACGCACACTCAATGTAAGAGTGCTAGTATTCTGCACCTTTATATTAGGAGCCGCTGTCATTCATTACAGTTCACACAAGCTTTCAGATACTCGGGTTACTAAAACTATATCTGTGTGAACATCACAATAACACATTTGCATCTCATATTTCAAAAGAAAATAAAAGATGATATTTTGCTTTTAGAAAATGCAGCCTGTTTCAGGACCATCAAGATTTTTTTACATTGTGACATTTTCATTTTAATTCTCAATGCAAAAGTACTCCGCAAACACTTAGTCAAGTGTAGTCAAACCTACATCCATTTGAGTTTTTATCCAAAGCAAACTTGTATAGGTTTTTAAATTGATCTTTTAACTTATTTGTCATGAAAATAGCCAGGGAAGCTGGCATGGCATTAAAACACCAACAAATGCAAAACACATAATTCTCACATTACTGTACATTACACAGAATGTTTTACTTTTTAGGATTTTTTTTTCTCAGTGGTGATGCTCATTTCCTAGTACAATATTTTCTACAGTGGAGTTGTAACACAAATTATTTTAATTCAGTATTACAACAAATATTTCCATGGTATACAAAGCATGTGCAAAAACATGTAGTTTGTTGCCATTAAAAAAAAAAGTAGAGGGGTTTTTGCCATTTGAGAGCACGTCGTGAAAATAATGTCAAATGTAGCATGTATTCCCTCATGCAATATTCATTTAATTATTTATTTATAAAAAGTGTCAAAGAATCCAACAGAACAATACAATTATCTTCCCACCTCAAAAGATAAAAAAGGTAAAAAAAAAAATAAAAAATAAAAAA
>NW_015552603.1:469456-470972 GCF_001515605.1 Sinocyclocheilus anshuiensis | reverse complement strand
GGCTGCAATATAACAAAGAGTGAAAAATTTAAGGGGGTCTGAATACTTTCCGTACCCACTGTATATATGTATATATATATATATATAATTTTTTATTTTATTTTTATTTTTTTTATTTATTTATTTTTTAGGGCTGCACGATAGATCGCATGTGATTGTCATGCGCATCTGAGAAGCTATATCTCGTTCATTATCGCATGCGATTCGTCTGCGATAATGAACACGATATTGCGTAGCTTGTCAGTGAACTTATATACACATATATATATGTATACATATATACATATATATATATATATATATATACATATATACATATATACACACACACACAATAACAGAACATAAAAATAATAACAGAAAATAAAGGAAAATGACATCAGGGATTGATTCACAGTCTGTATTTAACGTTCCACTTTATCTGTCTGTTAACATAAAGGGGGTCAATATCTTATTAAATGCATCTACTTTGCCTCTAGTTATATATGTTACTTTTTACAAACAAAATATTTATTATTAAATAATTAAAAAAATGTTATAAAAATATATTTTTTGAATGTTGGGGTAAAATTTGAGTCAACCATGTTCTCGAACAGGCTGTGTGAGATTCACTCCTCAATATTATTTTAATAACCACACTGTAGCGTTTCAGTAACACTAAAGGTTTCCTGTTTCTCTTCAGATTCCTGATGCTTGGGTGAATCCATCTGGGAAGTATCACATTGGAATAAAGAACGGTTATGATTTTTTCCCTAAAGCTCTTAAAGAGAGAATACAGGTAACACATGATGATTTGGTAGTGCTGCTGGTGTGCACATGTCAGCTTCATACAAGTGCATGTTTTGGCTTGTTTATACATAATGATTCCATGTCTGGTGATTCAGAAAGAGCGTAAGGAGAAGCTGTGGGATCCAGCACACAGAGCAGCTCTCGCTGAGGCCAGTCACAGGATAGAAGAGTTTGACCAGACTCACCCAAACCCATCACAGGTCAGATTGCTGCAAGTATTTGCATGCTTGAATAATGTTGAATAATGATGAAATTTTTTATTTATATAACTATGTCTTAGTTAGTAGTAGGGCTGGGCGATATAGCTAAAAAATGTATCAACGATATAATGTTTCCTATCGTTCGGTATCGATAATTGACATTTTTTATAACCCTTTTTTAAAACAAAGAGCAATAGAAAAAAAGACGTTTAAATTTAACCACTGTATTTTTAAATTAACCCAATTTATTTGACGTGTTTTCTAAAAGTTTAAACTGTTTTAACTTTGCATGGCTTTCTATACATCTCTTGTGTGAGCAATCATAATTTGTCCGTCTAAGAAATGCCCTGAATATGCATTCTGTGTGAATGGCTTGGTTTCGGTTTTAACCTAATCAAGATCTTCTACACATTGAGTTTTTATATTTCTCTAATATTTTGAATGAATAACGCAGCGTCTGCGCGTCTTGTGGGCTAGACTTCTAAAACATTAAAATGCAACAACGTCACTTACATCATCATCACCGC
>NW_015552603.1:460462-469338 GCF_001515605.1 Sinocyclocheilus anshuiensis | reverse complement strand
CTTAAACAAATATCTAATTTCTAATGTTTTATATGCAGATTAAATAGGTTTTAAGGAAACTTTTGGCTTGTCTCCCGAAGCCACAGGAGGGCGCAATGAGCAAAATAATGCAGCGCATTAAATTGCCAACGCAAAGGAAATAACGGTCTATAAAAAGAAATACGTGCATTACGTCTAAATTAACTCGTATAAATCAAACATAATTTTGTAAATTGCATAAACAATTATGAACAAAACAGCATCATGTATTTATGGCTCCCAGACGCACACCTAACATTTGATTGTACTATTTTTGCATTCAAATGCAAATGTTTATTTTAAATTCGACTAATATTCTTTTCTTTCTTTTTATTCACAATCTCCTCATCACAGGCAGGCACAGCACTCAATTCAGCATGTGTTCATGTTTGTGTGTGCGGTCTGCGTCACTCATAGCACGTGCCTATAATGTGCGCTATATCGAACATTTTTTCAATCATTATCGAAGAGGGTGTACCGTCGATAAATATCGATACCGTTTTATCACCCAGGCCTAGTTAGTAGCTGCTTGTATTATGTAAAGTCTGCAAATAAAACATGAGAAAATAAGGTATTATTCTATGATAATTGCCGATTGTTTTGCATGTTGAATATGGCTTAAAATAAATGAGGTTGTGTGTTTATGTTGTCAGATGGAGAAACTACAGAAGGAGGAACTACAGTGTCACGTGGAGCTGTTAGGATCCCTGGAGAAGAAGTACAGTGATCCAGGGCCGGTTTATGACTGTATATCGTGGCACGACGGTGTCACATGGAGGTCAGAACATCCCCAACTAAACCACCAGCTTTAAAGGAATAGTTCACCCAAAAATGAAAATTTGCTGAAAATGTCCTCACCCTCAGGCCATCTAAAATGTAGATGAGGTTGATTTTCATCAGATTTGGGGAAATTTAGTAGGGATGCTCATTTCGGTTCATTTTCCCGACCGACAACTGCTGCTCGTTATCCGAACATTAACCGTTAACTGATAAGATTTCAATATTAAATTAGTATTAATTAAATAATAGAATGGACGAGTGTCTGTGACCCATTACAAATACACCTGCAGCGCTTCTGAGAACAAAGAAAAACAGAATAAAATTATATAAATAAAAAGACTAAAATAAATAGGCCTACACTAAATATTTTTTACTTAATTAACAAATTAAGATGATAAAACGAAAACACACACTGAATCCTTCTATGCGCTTTGAAGAACCGCATGTTTTTTCATCAGACATAAAAATAAAAAGCAGGCCTCAGTGCACAACTTATTTTCACATTTTACAACTTGTTTTTATTTTAAAAAATTAACGCAGATGCTGTGTGACAGTCTGGAGGGCAGTCTGTTCCGTGGCAGAAAACACCGGTTTCTGCAGCGTTGAGCCTTGTAGCCAATCACAAACATATCTGTTGATTTCATGAACGCAATGGCCAATCAGAGGTGTTTATGTTAGGATCCATTCACCGCTCATAAAGCAGGAGTTTTGTTCAGTGTTGTTCAGTTTTGATCACTTTTTCGAATCCTCTTATTAGAACAAACAAAATGTACACATGATGTAAATAAGAGATTAATTGTGCAGGAGTTTAGAGCTTCATTGAATATTACGGAACTTTGTGAGATTGCGAAGAACTGAGATGAGTGACAGCTTTTTAATGATTATAAGGGGGCGCACATCTAGGCTATAACCCATTCAGAATTTGACTCACAGATTCACTCTGATAATCATTCATCCAATATTGCCTTTTGCCACTATGTTGCCTTTACTTCTTCAGTTAAGTTAAAGCGGAGCGGGTGCTTGCGCAGGTAAATATGTTTGTAGGCACGTGTGGTTGCACGTATCGAATATGTAACAAATATTTATAGAATATTTTTCTTTCACAATGCTGCAAACTTAAAAAAAAAAAAACAACAACTTTTAAAACCTTTTTAAACAGTTTAACTGATAGTATTAAAGGGGTCATATGATGCGATTTCAAGTTTTCCTTTCTCTTTGGAGTGTTACAAGCTGTTCGTGAATAGATAAGATCCCTGAAGTTGCAAAGACTAAAGTCTCAAAACCAAAGAGATATTCTTTATCAAAGTTAAGACTTTGCCGCAGCAGGCCTGAGACTGATTTGGTTTAATGGCGATTAAAAAATAAGAAGTGGGTGGATTTTTATCATTGTAGGGTGGCTGTGTTCACACACGGCCAAAACACATTTATGTCCAAATCCACGTAAAAGTGGATTTTGCATAATAGGTGCCCCTTAAAGTCAACAGATTATATTATTAGACATACCTATCTGTGTTTAAAAATAAAATAATTTCTAAATTTGAAAAATAATGTGTTTTTTGAACATTAAAGCATGTCAACATATTCTGTTACACCAAATACACAAAATAATGATCTTTAAAAAAGCATCATATGACCCCTTTAATCGGTCAAATTTCTAACTTTCGGTTAACAGTTAAATAGTCAATATGAGCATCCCTAAAATGTAGCATTACATCACTTGCTCTCCAGTGAATCCTCTGCAGTGAATGGGTGCTGTCAGAATGAGAGTCCAAACAGCTGATAAAAAATATCACAATCCACAAGTAATCCACACAAGTTCAGTCCATTAATTAATATCTTGACTTCTTGTGAAGCCAGAAGTTGCGTTTTTGTAAGAAGTAAATCCATCATTAAGATGTTTTTAACTTTAAATCATTGCTTCCAGCTAAAATATGAGTCCATAATCAGTAATGATGCTTCCTCCAGTGAAAAAGTCTTCTGGTCTGAATCGGGAGAGAAATCTGCACAGATCAAGCACTGTCTACAAGCCAAAACAGTCCAAAATAATTATAAACAAATATGTGGGTGGATTTTGATGTGAGAGGACATGTGAGATGGACTTTCACTGTAGGAAGTGTTATTATGGATTATTGACTCGTATATTTTATCCAGAAGCAACAGTTTGAAGTCAAAACACACAGCTTTTGGCTTCACAAGACGTTAATTGATGGACTGGAGTCATGTGGATTATTGTGATGTTTTTATCAGCTGTTTGGACTCTCATTCTGACGGCACCCATTCACTGCAGAGGATCCATTGAAGAGCAAATGATATAATGTTACAAACTCATCTATATATGTGACCCTGGAGCACAAAACCAGTCTCAAGTAGCTGGGGTATATTTGTAGCAATAGCCAAAAATACATTGTATGGGTCAAAATGATCGATTTTTCATTTATGCCAAACATCATTAAGATATTAAGTAAAGATCATGTTCCATGAAGCTATTTTGTAAATTTCCTACCGTAAATATATCAAAAATGTATTATCATTAGTAATATGTATTGCTAAGGACTTCATTTGGAAAACTTTAAAGGCGATTTAATCAATATTTTTATTTTTTTGCACCCTTAGATTCCAGAGTTTCAAATAGTTGTATCTCGGCCGAATATTGTCCTATCCAAACAAACCATACTTTAATGGAAAGCTTATTTATTCAGCTTTCAGATTACGTATAAATCTCAATTTCAGAAAATTGACCCTTATGACTGGTTTTGTGGTCCAGGGTCACATATTAGAATGCCTGAGGGTGAGCACATTGTCAGTGTATTAGTAAGATTTTTATGTTGTCCACAATCTTGTGTGTGTGTCAGGGCTGTGGTGGACACTTCTGAGACTGGAGACCTGTCATCCTGCTCTGTCCTGAGCTCATATCGAGAGAGACAGGAATATGCCACACTGGGATACGCAGAGATGCTCAATTACTCCATAAACATCTATGACGAGGGAAACACTCTGTGTATTGTCACCAGCGGAGGTGAGACTGATGATAATGAAATGTATAGAAATTGATAATTGAGATGCTTTACACTGATCAGCATGTGTTTGCAGGAGCTCATGGGACGCACGTCGCTAGCATCGCAGCGGGTCACTTCCCTGATGAGCCCGAGCGAAACGGTGTCGCTCCAGGAGCTCAGATCCTGGCTGTGAAGATCGGAGACACCCGCCTCAGCACCATGGAGACGGGCACCGGCCTCATACGAGCTGTAAGAGACTAACACTCAATCATCATGACGTCTCTGCGTATAACATGAGTCCAGCTGACAGGCATCGATACATCATCAAGAACTATTAAAACTCTTAAATCAGGGCTATTTTAGTATTATCTATGAACTTTTATAGTAGTTTTTTTTAAATGTCAGTTTTCATTTTAATTTTAGTTTGAGTAATTTTGTTATGCACTTTTTCTTTTTTTTTTATATTTAAAAAACATTTCTAATATAAAAGTAAATATTATGTTAAATTTTTTAACAATTTTATTTCTGATTTAGTCATTTTTGTACTTCAAACTTAAAATTATTTTATTTCAGTTAGTTGCCAAACCAGCATTTCTAATTTTCGTTCAAGTTTTTCATCTAATATTTATATTTTATTTCAGCTTTAAATTAGCGAAAACGATTGTTAATAGTTTGTTTACGATAATAACACTTTAATCACATAATAAATCTCAATGTCATTCATCAGATATAAAAAAAAAATCAAACCATGTAATTTTTTTTGTACGTGTTATGATTTGTTTTATATTATTCGGTAATGTATTTTATGAATGTTTGTAAGGTGTCATAGAGTGTTTTGAAAGGTGCCTATAAATAAATGCATTCTTTATTTATTTAAAAAGAGATGCACAAACACACTTTGTGGTCAGTGGGTGATGTTGATAGTTAATCAGGCTGGACGTTAAATTATATCTCTATTTTTTTTTATGAATATTGGCAATACATGATACATATGTTTTTTTCTTTGAAGTGGGACAAATGTTTAGTTTTACAAAGCCCCATTACAATAGTGCTTTTGCTAAATACTGCTCTCATAAAACTACAGTTACTTGTGTTACATGAAAGATTTAACTTCCAACAACGAATAATTGAGGAAAATGCTCTCATAAAACTACAGTTACTTGTGTTACATGAAAGATTTAACTTCCAACAACGAATAATTGAGGAAAATGCTCTCATAAAACTACAGTTACTTGTGTTACATGAAAGATTTAACTTCCAACAACGAATAATTGAGGAAAATGCTCTCATAAAACTACAGTTACTTGTGTTACATGAAAGATTTAACTTCCAACAACGAATAATTGAGGAAAATGCTCTCATAAAACTACAGTTACTTGTGTTACATGAAAGATTTAACTTCCAACAACGAATAATTGAGGAAAAGTTATATTTTAGTCAGAATTATTGTGATCCGAATCTATTGTGCGCCGTTTGATTGACATGCAACCTCACTAAGATGCAGCCTGTGTTTTGAGAAGCACTCTGTGAAAAGATCCTGTCAATACATCAATCTGATGAATAACTCCTTTATCATGGTTGCTTTATTGATGTTATTTGTGATCTTTGTTTGCAGATGATTGAAGTCATAAACTATAAGTGTGATCTTGTGAACTACAGTTACGGGGAGGCGACACACTGGCCGAACTCAGGGTGAGGCACTCACACTGCGCTTCTGACGACAACTGAAAAAATACACATTCAAAGTCAAGTCACATGTATTTCTATATCGCTTTATACAATACAGATTATTTCAATGCAGCTTCACAGAAATAAACAGGAAAATGACTGGATAAACCAGGAAATTTCTATTATAAAGCAAATGAACCACTTGCTAACTGGTTGGTGTTAAGAAAGCTCTGACCTTGTCCACAATCTTGTGTTGAAAAACAGCTGGATGGAGCTTGACATTATTAACTTGAGCATGATCCATGTCTGTTTCTTCAGGAGAATCTGTGAGATCATCACAGAAGCAGTACAGAAGTATAATGTGTTGTTTGTCTCGAGTGCTGGGAATAACGGCCCGTGTCTGTCCACCGTGGGCTGCCCCGGAGGAACCACCAGCAGTGTGATCGGTACTGACCGAGTTCTTCAGTTCAATTTATTGGCATGATTGTGTTTACATAGAATATTGCCAAAGAATTATACACAAAACCAGCAATGACATAAAATATAACAATAACAAACAATGATAAAAATTGTATTAAAATAAGGAGATCTGCACATGACAATGCAGATAAAAATATAATTCGGGGGAAGTCGTTTGTTCCATTGTTTTAGTTAAATCGTGGCCACAGAATTGATACCCTCATTTTAGTAAATTGTGGCCACATTGTTCTAATTCAGGGGTCACCAAACTCGGTTCTAATCAAAAAGTTGCATAATGCAATCAGAAAACATTTGATGGTTCCTGGTGCGCAGGTGTGGGCGCTTACGTCACTCCCGATATGATGGTGGCCGAATACTCGCTGAGAGAGAAGCTTCCTCCGAACCAGTACACATGGTCATCCCGCGGACCCAGTACGGACGGAGCTCTGGGCGTCAGCATCAGCGCACCTGGAGGAGCCATAGCCTCCGTACCGAACTGGACGCTACGTGGCACACAGCTGATGAACGGCACCTCCATGTCCTCTCCGAATGCCTGTGGAGGAATTGCTCTTGTGCTCTCAGGTACAGATGCAGTTCAGCCCGTCAAGTTCATACTAAGGGTGTGCGATATTGACCAAAAAAATAAATAAAAATCCCGATATTTATTGGGATTTTGTCGATAATGATAATTAGATGATATTTGACTGTTTTTGTGCTGGTTTAGACCTGTCGTGGACAGATGACTCTCAAAGCTTTTTATATTCTTCATGTTCTGTGCAGTGGTCAGTTCATAGCAGTGACAGAAATGACCTTTTCCACTATCAGTCGATATTTGTCAACGTAAATTGATTTCCAGGGGATTTTTAAAGGGGTGCTATTATGCTTTTTCACTTTTTCAACTTTAGTTAGGCCCAATCCCAATTCTATTTGATTCCCCTTGTCCCTTGAAACAGAGTGTCAAGGGGTAGGGGTGAAAATATTCCCCTAAGAATTGGGACACCACTACTATATGTCACACGTCATCATATATCGTCTAGCTCCTACAATACACACACCTATACTGGTGTGCTGGTGTGCATTAGAGCCTTTAATTACCGTTCTATATTAATGCGCTGCTTACTGACACACACACACACACATCAGATATTGCGCAGCTCACACATCCAGGAGCAAAGAAAGTTGTCAACGCTGCCCCACGACTTTTATTGATAAGTTTAAATACTGAATCGCTCGTTATATTTTCCAGCAACTAGAGGATAAAATCGCTGTTTTTGAAGTGAACTCACTCTAAAAAGAGAAACGCACAGACGCGCACACACGCAACTTTCATCTCTCTCTCTCTCTCTCTCTCTCTCTCTCTCCCGAATTGGCAATATTTGAGAAAAAGGTTTAGCGATTTCTAATTATTTGGGGACTAGCCCCCTCAATGTCTATGGTGGTTATCGTCCTGATCAGACATGAAAATATGTTGTGGCACTATCGTGCAGTCAGTAATGATATGACGTTACGCAATATTTACACTGAAGCTAGCAGGCGGCTATGGTAAGGGGCGTGTCATTTCCCGACCAGGTGCCGAGTGCTGCCAATCACAACACACACTGGCCCAGCTAACCAATCACAGCACATTTCGTATTTCAGAAGGCGGGCCTTCATTTGATACAGGAACTATTCGAGCCGTTCATGCCAGACTGGGGAGAGAGGTGTTGTAATAATGTAAAATATGTGAAAAATAATGTGTTTTTTGAACAACCTAGTATGAGAGCCTGTTCTAGTACACCCCCAAAACAAAATCAAGACTTTGTAAAAGAGCATAATAGGACCCCTTTAACTTTATAATGGCAATGTTTTCAAAACTTATAAGATGTATGCATAATATTCTTACATTTAATCAATAAATTCTATTTGAATAAGATATTCGTACCAGTCAAAAATCAGTATCAACAAAATCTATCTTTCCACTGCAGTAGCTGCGCAGAAAATGGCATCTGAAGTGGTATTTATTTGTAATTACAATGGCTGTTTAAACTGCATTTACAATTGCATAAATAATGCTATGAGATATTTTTAATGAATATTTAATTGACCTATCGGTAAGCCCCTCCCATCGAACACAGTTGAGCAAATGGCAGTTGAGTATCAGTTGCACGGCTGTTGAGTATCGGACATCTTTAGGTTTCAGCGCCATAGAGAAACATTGGAAGAGCCGAATCTTTCATCGGTTTGATGGTGTTTATGCTACAAAAATGGCAAAACAATGTGCCTGGGGTACTTATAACACTGATTCCAGGTATTTATTTTATTCCATTTTCTAAAACCGATAGGTCAATTATGAAATGATTTTAGAAAAATTAAATGATTTTAATTTTGAAACTAAAACCACCAGTAGGTGGTGGCATGCTACTGTCGTTGAATGTGAGCGAGTCATTGAATCATTTAGTCAACCAGTTAATTTAAAGGGTTAGTTCACCCAAAAATGAAAATTAGCCCATAAATTACTCACCCTCAAGTCATCCTAGGTGTATGACTTTCTTCTTTCAGACGAATCCAGTCGGAGTTATATTAAAAATGGTCTTTGATCTTTCAAGCTGTTTAATGCCACTCTGTGGGTGTTGCATGCATCTGTCCAAAAGCAGTTAAATAAAATACACCCATCCATTAAGAAAAAGTGTCTCACACGGCTCCGGGGGGGTGAACATAGGCCCCCTGTAGCAAAACGATGCATTTTTGTAAGAAAAATATCCATATTCAAAACGTAATAATCACTTTAATGTAGCTTGCGCTCACTGTTGTACACTGGAAGCAGTTCCGGGCGGATGAGGTATGAGGTCAGTGTTGCGCATGCGCCGGTGAGTCTCGTGAAAACCAACGTTTGTTAACAGGAGCAAAAGAAGCAAAGTTTCCTTACTTTAGCAAAGGAAAACCAGTCTCCTCTTGGCTTATATCGAAATCCTCCGA
>NW_015552603.1:446954-459681 GCF_001515605.1 Sinocyclocheilus anshuiensis | reverse complement strand
ATCCATATTCAAAACGTAATAATCACTTTAATGTAGCTTGCGCTCACTGTTGTACATGGAAGCAGTTCCGGGGGAATGACGTATGAGGTCAGCGCTGCGCATGCGCCAGTGAGTTTCGTGAAAACCAGCGTTTGTTAACAGGAGCAAAGGAAGCAAAGTTTCCTTACTTTAGCAAAGGAAAACCAGTCTCCTCTTGGCTTATATCGAAATCCTACGACATTCTTCTTTATAAATCCTCGTTTTGTACTTCTACTTAGTGACCGTTGTTTTGTTTTGATCTCTCCGCTGTGCTTCCGCGTGCATCACTTCTGAGCGGCGCATGCGCAAAGCTGACCTCATACGTCATTCCCCCGGAACTGCTTCGGTTTACAACGGTGAGCGCAAGCTAGATTCAAGTGATTATTATGTTTTGAATATGGATATTTTTCTTACAAAAACGCATCGATTCGCTACAGAAGGCCTTTGTTCTCCCCCCTGAGCCGTGTGAGACACTTTTTTTTTAATGGATGCGCGCATTTTATTTAACTGCTTTTGGACGGATGCATGCAACACCCGCTGAGTGGCATTAAACAGCTTGAAAGATCAAAGACCATTTTTAATATAACTCCGACTGGATTAGTCTGAAAGAAGAAAGTCATATACACCTGACCTAGGATGACTTGAGGGTGAGTAATTTATGGGCTAATTTTCATTTTTGGGTGACCTAACCCTTTAAGTGGCTGATTCATTCATCCACTGAATCATTTATAAAAACTGACTTCATTAAACATGGATTCATTCAGTAATTAATCACTTCTGTGTGTTTCTCAGAGACGCAAAGCAGTTCTGCTGTGGTTTCATAAGGACATTTTCATTGTCTGTTTTTGCTTTATTTTGCCAATATTGACAAAAAATTTGTCTAAAATGTAGCGCAAAATGTTAACTTTTTGTTTATTGAACGGTTTTAAAACCACAATGACATTCACAGTCTTGTTGATATTCTGGAAAACAGCACTGTTGCTTGTGTGGTATTGCTTAATGTTTTGATACAAGACCAAACTCATGGCAAAAAAATGGCGCCGTATATCTTGAAGTTTTGGGTTGTTCTAACTGCATTAAAATGGGTGCATCGCACAGTTAAAGCGTGAGCTATCAGGGCATTTTGGCAAAGAGAGTGGCATCATGATGTGATTGTAGACGATGCATAGCACACTCCTAGCTCGCACATTTGTACTCTAAATACTGAGTTGTGTGTGTGTTTGTCAGGTCTGAAGCAGAACGACGTTCGGCCCACAGTTCCAGCGGTCCGCAGGGCTCTGGAGAACACGGCTCTGAAAGTGGAGGATATAGAGGTGTTTGCGCAGGGCCACGGCATCATTCAGGTACTGAGGAGCAGAGCAGTGATGCTCATGATGCATACGTCCATGCGTTCATGATTGTGTTTATGTGATGCGCAGGTGGAGCGGGCGTTCGACTACCTCATGCAGCATGCATCGCTGCCTACTAGTAGCCTCGGCTTCACAGTGACCGTAGGAGCACAGCGAGGCATCTACCTCAGGAACCCGACCCAGGTCACTGCACCATCTGATCATGGGGTCGGCATCGAGCCTGTGTTTCCTGAGAACACAGGTACACGCAGCAGTTCATAGTGGAGCTGAATGCATTGGAGAATATTTTTAGAGAGAAAGCTTAATCAGGTTGATGCCAAAACAAGCAAGAAGTTAATAACAGTTTGTTATTTGACCTGGTCTGATTTAGAACACTCAATACTCAATACAAGCTCTGATAGATCCTCATGTCACGTATACCAGGGTTATTATCGTTAAAGGGGTCCTATTATGCTTTTTCACTTTTTCAACTTTAGTTAGTCTGTAATGTTGCTGTTTGAGCATAAAAAAGATCTACAAAGCTCAAAGTCCACTTCAAAAGGAGATATTTTATTTAACAGAAATCACTTTTCAAAAACTACAACGAACGACTCGTTTGGACTACAACACATATTTTCCGGGATTTGTGATATCACAAATATCGACGAATGGGACGAGACCTGGTTGAGCTGCACTAGAGAAGGCAACGAGTGTTATCACTATGTCGGAGAAATGCTAGCTTTCCCAAGGCAGACGAACTTCGTGATTACAATCATCTGGGTTTAAATTGTGCTCAAATTGATTTGATTTTGACGCAATATTTACACTGAAGTTCGCAAGCGGCTATGGTAAGAGCATGACATTTCCCGACCAGGTGCCGAGTGCTGCCAATCACAACACACTGGTCCAGCTAACCAATCACAGCACATTTCTTATTTCAGAAGGTGGGCCTTCATTTGATACAGGAACTATTCGAGCCGTTCATGCCAGACTGGGGAGAGAGGTGTTGTAATAATGTAAAATATGTGAAAAATAATGTGTTTTTCGAACAACCTAGTATGAGAGCCTGTTCTAGTACACCCCCAAAACAAAATCAAGACTTTGTAAAAGAGCATAATAGGACCCCTTTAACTAAAATAAAATATATATTTTCATAAAATAAACATTAACTGAAATAAACATTACCTGAGAGAAAATAAAACATGAAAACTTTATTTTAGCTAGTTGCCAAGGTGTTTAATTTAAGTTGACGTACTTGTATAACTAAATAAACTAAACACGGGACTTAATAAGATTATATATTTCATTATAAAAATAATGAAAATGGCAAAATGCACAACTAAATTACATTAAATAAAATAAAAAAAATTAAATAAAATTAAAATGGAAACAGAAAATATATAAATAAAATCTAATTCAAATTTACATATATCCTATAATAGTATATTTGTAATACTAAAATAACAAATGCATATGAGAGACTTGATTCAATTCATTCCTATAGAGTTTGATGTTAATACGTTGCAAAACTAATGATGCGATACTCTGATATTCATAAAATTGTACAGCATAAACCAGTATTTAGTACAGTCATACTTTTTTATTAGATTGAACTCTTTTGTTTAAAAGTTTAGGATTGGTATTTTGTTTTAAATTGTTTCTGAAAGCAGTCTCTTCTGCTCACCTAGGCTGCATTTATTTGATCAAAAATACATTAAAAACTGTAATATTGTGAAATATTACAATTTCAAATAGCTGTTTTCTTTGTGAATATTTGTAAAATGTAATTTATTCCTGTGATCAAAGCTGAATTTTTGGCATCATTACTCCATTTTTGAGTGTCACATGATCCTTCAGAAATTATTCTAATAGGCTGATTTGCTGCTCAAGAAACATTTCTGATTATTATCAATGTTGAAAACAGTTGTGCTGCTTCATATTTTTGTGGAAACAGTGATACATTTTATTTTTCAGGATTCTTTGATGAATAGAAAGCTCAAAAGATTTTATATTTGAAAAGCATTAAAAGCATTTATTTGAAATAGAAATCTTTTGTAATTTTACAAATGTCTTTACTGTTACTTTTGATCAGTTTAATGCGTCATTGATGAATAAATAGTGACCCCAAACATTTGAACGGTAGTGTATTTATGACCATCATTTCTCTTGACATTTCTCTTTAATTTCTGAAACAGACATCATTAGGATGTGTATGTGAGTTTTTACCCATGTGTAATGGATTGTGTGATGTTTTCTCTGCAGAGAACGCGGCCCGTATCTTGCTGCAGCTGCATCTGGCTCTCGTCTGCAACGCTGCCTGGGTTCACTGTCCATCACACCTAGAGCTCATGAATCAGTGCCGCCATGTCAACATCCGCATAGACCCGCAGGGCCTGCGAGAGGGTCTGCACTACACTGAGGCACGTTCGCAGATCTCATCCATGTGCATACACTATTTGACTGTCCTGATCTGTGACGATGTGTGTGTGTGTTTTCCAGGTGTGTGGATACGACACGTCCGCTCTCAGCGCCGGTCCTCTCTTCAGAGTTCCTATAACGGTTATAATCCCTGCGAAGTACGTCCAACTGCTCTCTTCCGCTAGCATCTGTGTTTCTGCTGGTGTGTGACATGTGTTTGTGTCTTATAGAGTAGCTGATAGTCGCAGTCAAGAGATCACGCTCACAGACGTCCACTTCAGACCAGGACAGATCCGGCGCCATTTCATTACCGTCCCTCATGGAGCATCATGGGCAGGTAATATTTGTGTGAATGAATGATGCATCACTGCAGTTTTGTGCGGACATAGATCTATGATCTAATTATTCAGTGCATCCGTGTCTCTTTCAGAAATCTCATTAACGTCTCACTCTGGAGATGTGTCGTCGAAGTTTGTCCTGCATGCAGTTCATCTGGTGAAGCAGCGAGCGTATCGAGCCAATGAGTTTTATAAGTTCTCATCTCTGCTGGAGAAAGGCTCACTCACGGAGGCTTTTCCTGTGCTGGTACAAAATACGCATACTCTCATATATTTATTTCTGTGGTTATTTTACACATGTGATTCAATCCTAGTTTTTCTGTGTCTGTCAGGTCACATGTTCATCTGTGTGTGTCTTTTTCAGCCAGGACGGACTTTGGAACTCTGTGTTGCTCGCTGGTGGGCGAGTCTCGGTGACGTCACCATTGATTATGTCATTTCCTTCCATGGGCTGGTGACGTCACCCTCTCCTCTTCATATTGTGAGTATCTTCAGGTTTTAGTATTTAACAGCACCTTTCTGTTTGGAGTCAGTAAGAAATAAATACTTTTGTTCAACAAAGATGCATTAAACTGATCAAAAGTAACAGTAAAGACATTTATAATGTTACAAAAGATTTCTATTTCAAATAAATGCTGTTCTTTTCAACTTTCTATTCATCAAAGAGTCCTGGAAATTAAAATGCATCATGGTTTACACAAAAATATAAAGCAGCACAACAGTTTTCAACATTGATAATAATCAGAAATGTTTCTTGAGCAGCAAATCAGCCTATTAGAATGATTTCTGAAGGATCACGTGACACTGAAGACTGGAGTAATGATGCCAAAAATTCAGCTTTGATCACAGGAATAAATTACATTTGACAATATATTCACATAGAACACAGCTATTTGAAATTGTAATAATATTTCATAATATTATTGTTTTTATGGTATTTTTGATCAAATAAATGCAGCCTTAGTGAGCAGAAGAGACTTCTTTCAAAAACATTAAAAAGTCTTACTGACCACTAACTTTGCAAACTTCTTTAGGTCCCTTAGTTTCATGGTTTTACTTTCAGCAGCATGTGTCAGGTTCATTAATTGCTCTTGTTTTTTGTGTGTTTTTGTATGTAGCATGCCTCTGAAGGGATTTCTAGTTTTGAGGTTTGTTCTCCGTTGAGATATGAAGATGTTTCTCCAACAATCACGCTAAAGAACTGGGTTCAGCCTCTCAGGTAAACACATACATGTGCAGAAACATCTCAGTTTCACTCATCTGATGTCTGCTTATTTTGTGTTGTGAAAAAAAATGCCGGTGTACCAGCTCTAATGCCATGGCGAAAGTTTGAGCAAAACACGCTAACTGTTCTGCCTTTGTCTGCACAGACCAGCACAGAACACTATTTAGATCTAAAATAAACATGCGATTTATTTCCCAGCAGTTTACCTTCACAGACATAACCGACTGTTTTTGTAACTCGTGTATTTTTAACATAAACTTGTGTGTGAATGAGAGCTTAGTTTAGTACTCACATGCCTGTGACAGCCACTTTCTGTTCGTGTGCTTCGGATGTGTGCTCTCAGAAAACCATATGTCAGAAGTTTAAACTCATATGGTTTAAACCGCATGATTTCAGCGCGATAAACATGATAATCAGAACCATAACAGATGTTTTTAGGAGGTCCGAGCTGTAATGGCGCAGCTCTATTCTGGAAAAGGGGGCGGGGAGCAGCAGCTCATTTGCATTTAAAGAGACAGGCCCGAAAAACAGCGTGTTTCTGCTTCCACTCAAAATAGGCATTTTCAAAATGATATAATAAATGATTTGTGGAGTATTTTGAGCGGAAACTTCACTTCACAGACACATTCTGGGGACACCTGAAACTTATATTACATATTGTAAAAAGGGGCATAATATGTCTCCTTTAATTCAAATTATTAAATGGATGCCACCTTATTGGGACAAAAGCCCTACACCTACCCTAACCCTACCCCATACATTATTTGAAACTTTTTGATGATTTCCTTCATTTTTATAAAAAATAAATGCTTTTCTGATGCGATTTGAAATTTGAAAAGGGAGAAAAAAAGTTCGCCAAAAGGCAGATTCGAGCCCGGGTCGATCGCGTCAAAAGGAGTATGACACACGCTTTATCATCTATGCCACTGAATCTGATGATTGATGACCGTCTTTTGTAATGTTGACTAGCCCAATCACACGTTGGTGGGCAGAGTAAGTGTAAATAGCCTCTGCCAACAAGGCGGCCTATTTGCACTTAGTGTAAATAGACACTCCGATGTTTTTTTTTTTATTCCCAACAGTTAAACAGTTGCCCACAGAAAAAAACGGGGTGCTGCAGCACCCTCAGCACCCCCACTTCCCGCGCTTATGCCAAAGTCTTCCCAAGCTTCCTAAAGCCTTTGAAACCATCATACCATCCTGATCTAGTGTACACATTCACGTTTACTGTCTGAATGATGTTCAGTGATGCCCAGAAATAAAGTAGGGACTGGGTTGTTGGATATGAAATTCTTTGTCTCTTTGATCATAAAGCACCTTCCTAAGATGAAGAGCTCCAAAAAGAACACTTTAGAAACCTTCAAATCAAATGTTTACTTTCTGCACGATTAATCTCTCTACTGTGTGTGTTTCTCCTCCACAGGCCTGTAAGTGCTAAAATAAAACCCCTTGGTGCTAGAGATGTGTTACCAAACAACAGACAGCTCTATGAGATCGTTCTCACGTATAATTTCCATCAGGTGAGTGTGATGATACCTGTATGTCCATGCATTTTTGATAGTGAATTATAATTTTGTTTACACAGTGTTTCTGTGTTTGCATGGTTGATTTATTGATTGTTGTTACATTACTGATCTTGTGCTTTCAGCCTAAGAGTGGCGAGGTGACGCCCAGCTGTCCGCTGCTATGTGAGTTATTATACGAATCTGAGTTTGACAGTCAACTCTGGCTCCTGTTTGACCAGAACAAGAGACTCATGGGCTCTGGAGACGCCTACCCACACCAGGTAAGCAGAACACCACTGACCTGCTGCACAACCTTAACATGATCACATGATGACCTAAAACTGCCAAACTGCAGGTTTTATGATGTGATTTCAGATTGTGATAGAAATACTTAAGCCACAATCAAACTAAAGAAAAGTTGTAATTAAATATAATTTATCAAATTAAAACCATTCTGTGATGGAGCCTTTTCCAGTTTCAAAAATAACTTTTCTTTAAAGGGTTAGTACACCCAAAAGTCATTAATTACTCACCCTCATGTCGTTCCACACCCCTAAGACCTTCGTTCATCTTCAGAACACAAATTAAGATATTTTTGATCAAATCCGATGGCTCAGAGAGGCCTCCATTGACAGCAACGCCACCCAAACTCTCAAGATCCATAAAGGTATTAAAGACGTCATTAAAACAGTCGACGTGACCTACAGTGGTTCTACAATAATTTTATGAAGCGACGAGAATACTTTTTGTGCGCAAAAACAAAACAAAAATACAACTTTATTCAGCAATCTCTTCTCTTCCCTGTCATTATCCTTACGCGGTTAACGCAGTAAGCACAGTGAAGGCTTCCGTGCTCTACGTCTGAACGCCGGCTCATTATTGGCCAAAGCTGCACATGTGAGCAGCGCGACGCATGCATGTGATGCTGATGCAGGAGCCGTCCAATAATGAGCCGCCGAATGACACCGAACAGAAGAGGTTGTTGAATAAAGTCATTATTTTTGTTTTGTTTTTGCGCACAAAAAGTATTCTCGTCGCTTCATAAAATTATTGTAGAGCCACTGATGACAGAATTTTCATTTTTGGGTGAACTAACCCTTTAAGATTTCCAGCATTCGACACAATTTCTGCTAAATTGGGCTGCACAATTTCACCATGAAGTCTAATTATTATTATTGTTGTTGTTATTGTTATTAATGCATATTCATTGAAACTTTTACAAATTAAGACCGCAATATTACCATTGTACTGAGAGGTAAAAAAGGATATTTTTTAAATAAATAAATAAACTGTCAGAACAGGACACTTTCTCATCTTATAAAAGTCAGTTTTAATTTTTTGCAATAACATGCAGAGGTTGGGAACACCTACTATACCCTGCAGTATTTATTTGAGATGTTGTTCCTCTGTGGCAGTACTCTCTGAAGCTGGAGAAGGGCGACTACACGGTGCGTCTGCAGGTGCGTCATGAGCAGCAGAGTGAGCTGGAACGTTTGAAGGACCTGCCGTTCGTCGTGTCTCACCGTCTCTCCAACACGCTCTCGCTGGACATCTATGAGACGCACCGCGCTGCCATGCTGTCCAAGAAGAAGGCCAACTCCATCACGCTGAGCCCCAGTGCGTCACAGCCCTTCTACATCACTGCCCTGCCCGACGACAAGTGAGTGTCCATCCAGCCGCTGCTGTTGAGATCTGAGCCATCAGAGGATGCAGATGTTTGTCTTTGTGTTTCAGGATCCCTAAAGGTGCTGGTCCAGGCGGGTACATCACTGGCTCTCTGGTTCTGCCCAAGAGTGAGTTCGGCAAAAAAGCAGTGAGTTGCCAGTCTCTTCAAACCCAATGTTCATTCGGCTCGTCTGTAGATCTGCAAGCTGCTTCTCTGCGGTCCTGATGCTGCAGCTGCGTTTTCTTGTGTTTTTATCGCTCAGTCTCTCTCACGTGTGAGGGTTTGCGATATTGACAAGAATGACAACTTAACATTGTCTGCCATTTTGTCTATAATGATAATTAGACAATATTTTGCTGTGTGTGTTTTTGGTCTGTCGTGTCAGCTGACTCCCAAAGCTTTTCTTATTTGTCATATTCTCTGCAGTGCTTTGTTCACTGCAGTGACAGAAACATTTTAACTGAGGGGTGTCATTTGCCACCTTAAATTAAATTCCAGGGCATTTTTACCTTTAATTAGATGTATGCATCATCCTTTACGTTAAATTCTTACATTCTTACATAAATTCAATTTGAATAAGACCTTATAGACTGTTAAAATCAAATGAAATCAGTATCAACAAAATCCATCTTTGCACTGCAGAAGCAGCACAGAATCTACATCTGAAGCTGTTTAGGAGTATGTACACTGCAATTACAATTGCATAAATAATGTTCTAAAAAATAAGATTTTGAATATTGAAATATGAAATGATTTTATTTTTAAGTGAAATGATACTTCAGTGTCTTAAGTGAGTCATTGAATCATTTCACTCTATTGATTTGTACAAACAGCCGATTCATTCATGAACATAGCAAGGCACTGTCTTAATGAGGGAGTCGTTGAATCATTGACTCAACTGATTCATACGAACGGCTGGTTCATTCATGAACGAAGCAAGTGACGTCTTTATGAATCGATTATTGAATTATTAATTCATTCCAAAAGACTGATTTATTGTAGCTCTGGTTGTAACTCAAAATATTGTCGTCTTGTTTACTGTTTAAAATCAATATCACATTTGCAATTGTGCAGATATATCAAGAAAAACAGCTTGTCTTGCTTTTGTGATATTAACTATATCATATATAAATATAAACATTTTGGCCCCATATATTGAATTTTATTTAATTTTTTTTATTTTGCAGAGTGATTGACAGACTCAATAATGTCAGCTTCCACATTGTTTAAACAACTATTATGATCTTGTCATAGACTGTACATATCGCACACCCCTACTCGCGTGTGTTCAGTATTGGTTTGGTTCTGTTCTCTGTCTGATCAGCTGGTGTCGTCATGCTTCACTCATCCAGAGACTCTGATCATTGTGTTCTGTGCTTCACAATGCCTCCAGATGATTTGAGATGCTGTCTAAAGCTTGTTACGAGTCCAATAACAAGAAACAGCACTATAAAACAAAAGCGTGTCTATTAGCTTTATTCCTTTCCACTGTCATGGTGCTGGTGAACAATCTGACTAGTGTGAGCTGAGTTCTCCAGAGCAAGTTACATTGCATCTCATTTACATCTGTCTTCTGAGATTGTCCACAGAGCGTCAAGCACCGTTTCAGTGGGCTTTCTGTCTGTCTGTCCAAGTTTAAGAGCTCATTTACTGGGGTTTTTACTGTCACTGTCCTGTATATAATCATCCTGTCATTGTCAACTGTACTGCTGCACCTTGCAGTGAATCATGATGATGTGAAGCAGTAGAGAGCAGAGTATAGTGAGGACAGAGTGTGTGTGTATGTGTGTGTGTGTGTGTGTGTGAGATTCTCTCTCTGATGTGTGTTATTCTGACCAGCAGGGACAAGCATCAGCCAAACGACAAGGAAAATTTAAAAAGGTACTGGACGGGTAGAGAAAGACCAGAACTTCTGCCATGTAATATCATATTTATATTGCAGGGGTCCAATTAAATGAGCCATTTAATGACAATATTATGTGAATAATACAAACAAACCCTAAATTCACACTCACACATTAGTGCTGGGCAGCATGACCAATATATTGTTTTTGCTGCAAATTATATATTCAGTAAACACGTGTTAATGTCTATTTTTGATAATCCAGCAAATTAAATTATTCTTTTTTTGTTTTTATTCTGATTTTAAAGGGGTCATATGATGTTGCTAAAAAGAACATTATTTTGTGTATTTGGTGTAATGAAATGTGTTTATGCGGTTTAAGGTTCAAAAAACGCATTCTTTTCCACATACTGTACATTATTGTTTCTCCTCTCCAAGAGCTTGTAACACTCCAAAGAGAAAGGAAAAATTGAAATCGCATCATATGACCCCTTTAATGGACTTTAATCAAGTGACTCATCGCTCTCAATAATGTAAATCAGTGTTTCTAAACCAGGAGGCCTCAGTAAATTTCCAAAGGGGCCACAGGATGATTTAAAAGTATTTAAGTTAATAAATTAATATATTAAAATCACTCTAAATTAAAATGTTAAAAAGAAAAAAGTTTACCCCCCCCAAATAACTATTGTTTACAGTGTTTCTGGAAACACAAAATTCCAGAATTTGGATATTATTAAAATTATTATTATTCATAATAATAATTAAATAAATATAATAAATGAATATAATAATTGTTGTTGTTGTTTATTATTATTATTCCAAAATCAATTTACTCTTTGTAATATTAATTAATAATATATTAAATATTAAATAGTAATATTAAAAGTTTGAAAATCACTGATGTGAATAATATGTCAGCAGGCTAGCCCACCAAGGCAAAGCAGAATATACGCATATCATCATACCGCCCAGCCCTCTCTCTCTCACACACACACACACACACACACACAGCCTTTATTTCTCATGTCAGTCATTTATTTGTTGCCATCTGTTTGACAAATTCAAAAATGATGATAGGAAATTAGTCTGGCTTTTTATTAATGTATTTCCCATGATGATGTTAGAGTCAGCTGCATTCATCTACACGAACAGACAGTGCAGATGGATTTGAGGGATTGTGGATAATGTGATTCAGCAGTCACATCTCTGGTGTCGCTCTCATGCAGGATATGGTGCCAGTCTTTTACCACCTGGTTCCTTCTCCCAACAAAAACAAGAATGGGAAAGAGAAGGAGAAGGATGCAGAGAAGGAGAAAGACATGAAGGACGAGTTCACCGAAGCGCTGCGAGACCTGAAGATCCAGTGGATGATCAAGTCAGTCACACTCATTGGTTCGCACTCATTAACTCTGTTTTGATCTGGGAATCACTCTGTACTCACTGCTGTCCTCAGGTTGGATAACAGCTTGTTGTATGAGGAGCTGAAGGAGGTGTTCCCCACACACCTGCCACTGCATGTTCAGAGACTCCATCAGCTGGACTCCGAGAAGGTACGGCTCACACATACAGCTCATTCTGGCATCGGTCACACAGACTCGTATGATGGACACTCTTCTATCTCCCCAGGAGCGTTTGAAGCGCCTGCCGGAGATTGCAGCTGCAGCGGATACAGTACTGTCACACATCGACCAGACGGCACTGGCGGTCTACCTCACCATGAAGACGGACCCGCGGCCAGACGCTGCCTCCATTAAGAGGTACAGAGAGACCGTTCATCTGTACATCACATCATTCTGTGATGGAGCCTTTCACAGTTTGAAAAAGAACTTTTCTGTAAGATTTCCAACATTCAACAAAATAAATGCTAATTATTTTGTGTGTATATCAGAGGTGCCCAAACTCGGTCCTGGTGGGCCGATGTCCTGCAGAGTTTATTATCATCATCATCTTTATTATTTAAAATTAATTGTTCTAAAAATTTAAATGGCAATATATTACCATTGTACTGTTAAATAAAACATATATTTAATAGTTATTATTATTATTATTATTTAAACAATGTTTAGAAATGAAGACAGCAATATATTACCACTGTAGTGTTAAGTAAAAAATAAAATTTTGATAATTTAAAGCTGCAGTCCGTAACTTTTTTTTTTGGTTAAACATTATCCAAAATCAATATTTGAGCAAGTACATAACCGAAGATAAAGTCTCAAATCCAAAGAGATATTCTTTATAAAAGTGAACGCTCATCCATGCCTTCCTAAAACGCTTCGTTCAAACACGCCCCCACATATCTATGTCACTGTGTGGGAAGATTTGCAAAAACACCGCCCATATGTATACGCAAACAAAGAAGGCATAACTTTTATTCTAGCCGCCATGT
>NW_015552603.1:439060-446832 GCF_001515605.1 Sinocyclocheilus anshuiensis | reverse complement strand
AGGACACCGGCCCTCCAGGACCGAGTTTGGGCACCCCTGGTGTATATACTGTATACTGTGATTGCAATTCAAACTAAATTATTATTATTATTATTATTATTGTTGTTGTTGTGTAAACAATGTTTTAAAAAACATAAAGAAGTTGTCCCAGCTAGTAGGCTATCGCATGTGAGGATCCTGCAGGTGGCCGATCGTTTCTAGCCTTTTCTCGCAGCAGCCAGAATAATTAAATGTCAAAAAATCATTTTGATGGCAGATTGTAATCCAGAAAGGATTATGTGTTTATGAAACACGTGAATGAAATTAAATTATATTCCAGTTTTAAATGTGTTTCTGATTACAGATAGCCTGGGATTACACAAGATTTGTATTTTAAAGACAACCAGTTCGAAGGGAGCATAATTTGCTTTTTGGGTTAAAAGAATTTCTTGGTATGAAATTCGAGTGGTATGACAATTAGAGATTAGACTGTCTAGAAATTGAAATCTACACACACACTAAACTCATAGTCACGCAATGCTGATGTTGTTAACATTAATAATCTGAGAATAAAGTATAACAATAATAATAATTTGCACGGTTTGATGTGATATGAGCTAATCAATCGTTAGATTTAATCACCACTGGTAGCGAGATTTATGGTAATGTTTTTTCCTCAGTTGGTCAGAACAAACGTGGCAGACTTGTTACTTACTTGTTCAGATGACAATATCCGGTGAAAATTCTTATTTGGGTCATATATTCCAAGATGTAGGCTAGAATCCGTGATTACTAAGTATAGGATTCACACCGGTGCGTGACTGAATGCCACACATACTCCTCAAAACATTAGATTCATTCGCGCTGGAGCCGTGCTGCCGCACAACCCACACAAGGAAGATAATTCCGCACACAGCTGCAATTGCAGGTTTTCAAACAGAGATTGCGACAAAGAGGCAAAACTTACGGACTGCAGCTTTAAGTTTTGTTTTACAGGACAATAGTAAAATTTCAGTACTAATATTGGTCTTCAATATTGTTCTTTTTAATTTGTTAAAACGTAAAACTTTTATTTTGACAAAGAATTGCAGGGAAACATTAAAGCTTCTATTTAGTTAACAGGTTTGTAAATGAGTCTCATTTCAAATCTGTAGAAATGCTGTAAACGTCTATCCACACATTGAATTATTAAATCACATTGCAGAGAAGTTAAACACGGGTGAGGACAGACCAAGATAATCATGATGATGATGATGATGATGATTATGGAAACATGAAACATTAATTTCAGGATTGTTGTTGTGTTAAGCTGGTGTCATCTATAGTTAAAGTCATAGTTCACATACGTAATCATGTGGCACTTGACAGAATGCAGAATGAGCGTGTTTCATGTTCCTGCAGTGACATGGAGAAGCAGAAGTTGTCTCTGCTGGATGCTCTCTGCAGGAAGGGCTGTGCTCTAGCGGATCAACTGATGCAGCCAGCAGCACAGGACGGCGCCAGCGCAGGTGAGGTGGGCAGCTCTGATGACGAGCCGCAGGGCGTGGCCAAAGCGCTGACTGACACCTTCTGGGAGGTGCAGAAGTGGGCGGAGCTCACTGACTCTAAGGTACGGAGGTCAGGCATTTACACGTGTACTAGTAATTTGATTATTATTATGTTTTATTTGACATGATGATATTCTCTGCAGGTTTTAACATTTTCCTACAAGCACGCGTTAGTAAACAAAATGTACGCAAGAGCCTTGAAGTACGCGACTAAGATCGTCGAGGAGAAACCCAGCAAAGACAATTGGAAGAACTGCATACAGGTAAAAGAATATCCCATGTTCCTTGCATCTGCAAACTTGCTCTGAACTCATTTTTGTTTTAGTTTAGTTTGAGTTCTACACGCTCGCAGATCTTCCTATTATAACGATTAATAAAGCATTCATACGGTGTAAATAAGAGATTGATTGTGTAGTTAGTTGTGTATATCATTGATTATATCAGGAGTTTTTGCGTGAGTAAGCTCTGTCAGTTGCGCTTTAAGGGGAAGCACCCTTTGCTCGGTTTCTACATAATCCATTCACAATTTGAAGTAAATTTTTTTTTGTCTAAGAAACGCGAGTGAATTGCGCGAATTAATCTGCTAAATTATTCCGCAAGTAATTTCTTTGATTGACGGTGATAACTGTAGCAATGAACGGAACGATGTCAAAAACAGAGCTGTGCATCAAGTGATTCAGACTAAATTCAGAGTCAAGTCTCATTCATCAAGTCTGTGTTGGCTGAATATATTTAGAAGCTTCTGCAGTTAAAGATAAAACTTAAAACACTCTTTTTGATGTGTCCTTTTTAAGGCAGTGTTTAAAAAATGTAGTTTTAAAATTAAATCTAAAAATATTGAATGCATTATTATTTAATTGTACTTGCTATACTTCATACTTCAGTATATTAAAAGTACAAAACTTAAAAAAAAAACTAGGGAGTGGAAATGGCAACTAAGCTAATGAGTGATCCTCTGCTTCCATCTACTGGTTATAATAATAATTTAATGTCATTTTCATCTTAAAAGTCTTTTATTGATAAGTGTTAATTTTATGGGGGGTGGGGGTGGGGGGAGGGCACCTCTTTGTCACCTTTTACACTCATGGTGAGTTTACATTCCTGCATCTGCAAGACTGCATTTATTTAATTGTTAAATATTATTACAATTTAAAATAACTCTATTCTATGTGAATGCAGGGGCGGATTTAGTGATTTGGGGGCCCCAGGCAAAATACAGGAATGGGGCCCTATACAATTTCACACATTTACAACCTTGAGGTTCCTTTCACTGTTGCTCGCTGCTGCACGACCGTGTCCCATAGTTGTGTCTAATCTTTTAGATTTTTCATGTACATGTTATAAATAAAGGAGTTCTTTAATGTTGTAAATCCCTTGTTCACATTTAAACAGGTTATAATAGTATTAGAGTAGGCTGGACACTAGGTGCCTGTGTGGCCTGTGTGGAAAGTGACTGTGCATGGTCCTTCTTGGGTCTTTCACAAAAACGAGTGAGCGCAATTTAAAAACATGAAAATAGGCCCTATATAATATGCACTGTTGCTTAGTATTAAAATTATAGCTTCAGATGCATGATATGTGTAGGGCCCTATGAAATCCGTTTTTTTTTCCCCCAAATTAGCCTAAGTTTTATTTAGTTTTATTATCTTTTTTTCCGTTTAAATTTTTCTGGATTCAGTTTTTTTTTTTTTTTTTCTGAACGATTATATAAGATTTTGGAAAAAAACATGCTTTCTGGTAATCAAATGAAGTCGAAAACATTAATCTATCTTTTATTCCAATGAAAATTAAACAAACCCTTTAATTTTTGTACGTTCAAAATGCTACATGAGAGAAGTTTACTGTGTAACGAGCAATGTCAAGGAATTCGTCAAATATTGAATGAATAAATCAAATGCAATTCAGTACACTTCAATCAAACCGCGATATGGACTAGTGTATGTGAATATTAAATGGCAAAAATACTATTTAGCTACTACGAGCGTTACAGGTGCTTAAATAGCAAACTAGCAAACGAAACGCGCATCTGCGCCATTCATTCTGTCACATTCCGCGTTACACAGTAAATTCCGTTTTTATGAATACATTCCGGGATTCCGTCCCCGTTTTCTACATCGCCCTACTTTTGCTAAGAAGCACGTTCAACACGGACGCACAGACGGTTGTCGTGGTAATGAACACCACAGCAACCACTTGTGCGTCCGCACTGAACGCGCATCTCGCATATAAAAAGCATTTTAGGGGGCCCTTGGCTTTTGGGGGCCCAAGGCGGTCGCCTACCTTTGCCTAATGGTTAAGTCCGCCTCTGTGTGAATGCATTGTAGAAAGTAATTTATTGCTGTAATCAAAGCTGAATTTTCATTAGTCCAGTCTTTAGTAGTGCTGGGCGGTATACCGGTTCATACTGAATAACGGTGTTTATTTTTGTTATGATATGAATTTTTAAAATACCTTAATACCGGTGTATGTCGCTTAAACAATGTTCGGAACACGACACTGTTTGAAAGGGGTCCCTTTTCACTATTGCACTGTGGTGAGGGAACAGCTGTATGTGTTACTAAGCGTGAAAAAGGTCTGACTTTCCCGGAGAAGTGTCGCCTCTCTCGGCGTCTGTTCTGTGCAGTGAGCGGCAGAGAAGCAGCGCAGCCGACTCGTCAATAAATGAGTACAAAACTAAGTTTGCTAGCACCTGTCGCTTACTGATTGTTTGGAATTATAAATATGAGCGTAGTTCGTCTTTTAATATCACATGCACTTTTTTGGGGGGTTTTTGTTTTATTTTTAGTTTGTTACTCAGACGAAGGCAGTGCGCTGCATGAGACAAAAAAAGTAGGCTAATATAGCCAAAACAACCGCATAGCCGCTCTTTAGTGTAGATCCGTCATGTACTGTGAAACCGGTATAATTTTAAAAAATACCGTGATATAAATTTTTGGTCATACCGCCCAGCACTAGTCTTTAGTTGTCACATGATCCTTCAGAAATCATTCTAATTTGCCGATTTGCTGTTTAAGAAACATTTCTGATTATTATCAATGTTAAAAACAGTTGTGCTTCTTAAAATTTTTGTGGAAAGCGTGATACATTTTATTTTTCAGGATTCTTTGAATATAAAGTTCAAAAGAACAGAATTTATTTGAAATATTGAAGATAAGTCAATCATGCCAGAAAAAAAAAATCAACATAAGATACTAAGTCATAAATATGTGACAACCAAAATTATGATATATAAAGATGAAATTATGAGATAAAAAGTCAATTATGATAAGCAGTGTTCCCTCTAATTTTTTTTTCTTGCTGAGCAAACCTTTTCTCTATTGGGCGGACATTTCGGCTACCTGAGCAAAACATTCTTTATACCAGACCTGTACAGCACACACAAAAAAGTGTGTAACTTTTAACTTGAATGTGCTATTTATATTTGATTTGACCCTTGATGTAACTAAATGATGCACATTTTAGGTTACCTGAGAAATTTTTTTTTACAGTGCTGTTACCAAGAAATTGTATTAAAAAATCATTAAAAAAAACTCTCACACACAACAGTTCAATTCTGTATTATAATATAATATAATTTAATATAGATAATATGAAAAAATGAAGCAGATATTGTTCATGAATTCCTTTTTTGAGGTCAGTATAATATAATATAAAAAACAAACGTAAGAAGTGCGGCTGGTCAAGAGCGCAGCTTAGAGGGAACATCGATGACAAGTCGAAATTGAGATGCTATATCATAATAGCAAGAAAAAGTCCAAATTATTATATCAAAAGTTGGAATTATTAATTATTAAATCAAAATTATAAGATAAAGTCATGATTATTACAAGTCAAAAGTAATGTACTATGTCATTATTACAAGAAATGGTAAAAAACTATAAGAAAATCTGTGAAATTCTTCTTTCTTATATATATAAAATGAGATATCTAACTTTTTCACTGTAATTAAACACTTTCTGCAGAATTACACCGATTTTCCCGCAAAATCGATTCAGTAAATGTGGATAAAATGGACAGATTTACATCATAATGTTTTCAGTAAAATAAGATTATTAGAGTTATTGTGGTAATTATGTGATTGTCTGATATGCTGTGATTGTGTTGTCTGTCTCCTGCAGCTGATGCGTTCTCTGGGCTGGATGCACTGCGTCTCATACACAGAGAACTGGCTGCCCATCATGTACCCGTCTGACTACACCCCCTTCTAACGTCCTGTCGCGTGACACACACACACACACACACACATATACATGCAGTCGTTTGTTTTTAACTGAGGAGACTTTTAATGCCTTTTGGAAACCATCAAGAACCAAACACCTCACATCACATGGTCCTTCATGGATCCCATAATGCCTTCCTGTGTGGATCACAGCACTGAACCAACAGTTCTCATCCTACAGCTTGAATCTTATCGGTGTATTTCACTTGGATTTTTCATCATACTCCCATTACGCTTCAGTGTTCGTCTTCTCTTTGGGGAACTTGTATAAAACCTGCATTATGTTGTTCGAAATGTGATTACTAGGCATTTGCTTGGTGGACATTTTTCCCCTCAACAACAATAACAGTGTCTTGTCGGTTAAACGTCAGATGAACTGCTGAATACAGATAACGTCAAGGCAATATGATGGACATCCAGTGGAGTTCTGTGGGTGAAACGTCCATCTCTGTTTCACCATAGAATCAAAGGAAAACTTTTTTTTTTTTTTTGTTTTTTTGTGATTGACCCTTATATATGTCAAATGTATGCATGTTTTATAAAGACACAAGGGTCATGTTCATGGCTTTCAATCTCGTGCCGTTCTGAAGAAAGTCTGAGCTTGTGTGATTGAAAGTCATCCAAGTTTTCTCTTATTCTGAGCCTGGACTCAAAAATTTCTTTCTGAATTTGTCGTTTTGGTGTATAAGTGAAAAAGAGATGGTAACTTCTTTTAGAGTTTAAATGTGTGAACTTCTCTTTTGTGTCTCGAACGTTCATTCAGGGTTTAGACATTGAAAGCGGATCATCTCTCCATTTCCCTTTGTGAAGGGAGACGTTTGAAAGTAAGAAACAAAACCAGCAATTCATGCTACATGTTTTCACTAGTACACCGTGTAAAAGGAACCATTACCTCCAGAAGAGACGTCATATTTCACTTTTCCTCAGAGGGCTTTTGCATTGGTGGCATGATCTTCCTCCAGTTTCTTAAGCTTTCTATCATGTGTGTTTGTGGTGTTTGTTGATGTTCAGGGCTCAGACGTCTTGAACGGCAGGTTCTTCAAAAATGGCCTTAAATATTCACAATCTTCAAACCCCGTCCACCTCTGCGTTTCTTCAGGAAATATCACATTATTCTGGATCAAAAACCCTTGAATATCTTCAGATATATTTATGGATGTCTTGTATTTATAAAGTATAAATGAATACTAGGTAATGCCAATATTTTAAAGTCATTTTATTTCACACATAGAGTAGTAGGTAGGTGTTATTTTATATTCATTACTCGTGAGACGTTTCAGAAGTAACAGCCGGTTATTTTGTTAACACCGTAAATGTGCTGAACAATGTATTTGATGAAGATTCTGAATAAAATTATCTGGAACTGACAATATGTTGCCCATTTTCATGACAAACAGGCTTTGAGTTATTCATGCTGAATGTGTTATGGACAACAACAGAATCACATTTTATTACAGCTGTTAAAAAATTGTAAGTATTAAAGTTTACTTTTTAGATTTACATTAGATTGGGTTTACTGATATGGCAAACAATATTTGTAAGATCATTGTCATGTATGGTTAATTTATGTATGGTTTAATAATTGTGTGCTGACGTTGAGTAAAAAGCTCAAATATACAATACAAATATCAAATGTAATATTACAGTTTGCAACAGCTACTACTGTCCTTCCCTAACTCATCATTTTTTTCCCAGATGTAACACTTTTTATTTTTTTTAATGGTTCAATAATTAATTGTATTTTGTTGGATTTTTTGTGAAACATCATTACAGTATCAGCTGTTTTAAAGCTACATTCACAAACCATGATCAAATTCCAATCTGAATTGGAATTTACGCATCTCCATCTATTTTAGCATCAGCATGGCTTTATTTACAATGCAGACAATCCAGATTTGTTATTCAAATCCCATTTTATGGAATTACTGTTCATACTGTTGTTTTGCAGGCAATCAAATCAGAATGACTTCAATCCTAAAACTAAAAGACAAAAAAAATTGTCCCCCCCCCCCAAACTTCTTAACAAA
>NW_015552603.1:434180-438703 GCF_001515605.1 Sinocyclocheilus anshuiensis | reverse complement strand
AAAACTAAAAAACAAAAAAAATTTGCCCCCCCCCCCCAATCTCTTAACCAAACTCCTCAGTTTTGTTGACTACAACGTGGTTGTTAGTATGGATCAAGCGGCAACCTTTCCGGTCTCTCTCGTGAATCTAACACGGAAATGACTAAAACTGCAATTCATCGACTGGCCGCTAGAGGCTGGCTCCAAAAGGGAGTCAGTCCCATAGACTCCCCATGTTAAAATGCCCAACTTTATAGCAAAAAAAATGTTTACACAGCCTGGTACAAAAAAGGGTTTTGGTCTACATATCTAATTTTGCCCTTCATGACAACTGTGAGGGGGGTGAATTTTTTTATAACTCATCCGTTTAAATTATATTAAGCCTTAAAATTCTGCATAATTAAGGGCGTGGCCACTTGAGTGACAGGTGGATTGCCGCTGCTGTCACCGCCGTCGAGCTAGGTGGGCGTGGTTTCAGCAACCAGCTCCCGCCTCTGCCCATTTTCGATTATCCGGGAGTGACGCACGGTGACGCGCTGCCAAGATGGCGACGGCCCGCTCCGCCCACTTTGAGCTTCAAAAACACTCTTCAGAAACCTACGGGTGACGTCACGGACACTACGTCCATGTTTTTATACAGTCTATGATATGGATGCTAATGCAGTCATTAATCCTTCTATCGATAAATCTCTGTGCCCGGCATATGGTGATCAGGCTTCACAGTCACTGATTGATCTTATCGTAGATAAGAGCAAGCACGTGTTGGCCCACACGGACAACACTGTGGCTTTATCGTACATCAACTGTCCCGGAGGTCTACGATCACATCGCATGTCGCAACTCACACGCCATCTCCTCCTTTGGAGTCAGATGTGGCTCAAGTTGCTGCGTGCCATGCACATTCCGGGGGAGCTCAACCATGCAGCTGATGCGCTCTCATGGCAGCTCACTTTCCCTGGAGAATGGCGACTCCATCCCCAGGTGGTTCAGCTGATCTGGAGTCGATTCGGGGAAGCTCAGGTAGACCTGTTTGCTTCACACGAAACCTCCCACTGCCAGTTGTACTATTCCCTGACCAAGGCCCCTCTCGGCATGAACGCACTCGCACACAGCTGGCCCCGGGGCCTACGCAAGTATGTGTTTTCCCCCATTGAGCCTCCTCGCACAGACACTGTACAAGGTCAGGGAGGATGAGGAACAGGTCTTGCTTGTTGTGCCTGGTTGTGGCCCACCCGGACCTGCATGGTTTTCGGAACTCATGTTCCTTGCGACAGCTTCTCCCTGGCGCATCCCCCTGAGGAAGGACCTTATTTCTCAGGAGCAGGGCACCATATGGCACTCGTGTCCAGACCTCTGGAACCTCCACGTGTGGTTCCTGGACGGGATGTGGCAGACTTAAATGATCTGCCACCGATTGTGGTTGACACTGTCACTCAAGCCAGAGCTCCCTCTACCAGGCGAGCTTATGCCTTGAAGTCCAGCCAGGACTTCAGAGGGTTCCCTTTGAGCCTCTGGAGTCAATTGAGCTTAAAATCCTGTCTCTTAAAGCCCGGCTCACTCTGTGCGATTTTGGCCACAATTTGGTCGTCTGAGACAAATTTTGAAAATCCTAAAAGATTCCTATAATCCTAGGCTAAAATCTGTAATCTTTGATCGCTGGTTTGACATGTTCACCAACAGCTGATTAATGGCCATTGCGATGAAATTTTACCTCCGACGAAATTCGGAAGATGTCAGAAGATCTTCCAAACACCGCACAGTCCTGCAGTGTGACTTCTCCTACGACGAACGTCAAACTGTCTTCGTTTTTCAAGACAATTGAAAACTGTCGTACAGTCTGACATTGACAACTGAGATCCCACAGTGTTACTTGATCATAATAATAATTTATGCATTTAGCAGACACTTTTATCCAAAGCGACTTACAGTGCATTCAGGCTATGCATTTTCTACCAGTATGTGTGTTCCCTGGGAATCGAACCCACAACCTTTTGCGCTGCTAACACAATGCTCTACCACTGAGCCACAGGAACATCCTGTGATTATCATGTTCGTACAGTCTGACAATTACAATCCTAAAGGGCTTTTAAAAATCACACAGTGTGAGCCCAGCTTAAGACCATGCTCACTTACATCAAGAGGGTCGGGGATCTACAAGCATTTTTGGGCCGGCCCACTCTCACGTTGTCCTGAGACCCCGGCCTGGATATGTGCTCAAAGGTTCCCACCACTCCCTTCCGTAACCAGGTGGTGAGCCTGCTGGCGCTGTGCCCGGAGGAGGCAGATCCAGCCTTGGCGTTGCTGTGTCCTGTAAGAGCCTTGAGCATGGTGGACCGCACCCAGAGCTTCATAAGCTCAGAGAAGTTCTTTGTCTGCTATGGAGGCCAGCAGAAAGGGAAGGCTGTTTCCAAGCAGCGGTTGGCCCACAGGATAGTGGATGCCATCGCCTTGGCATATCAATCCCAAGGCGAGCCATGCCCCCTGGGGGTGAGAACTCACTCTACCCGTAGTGTAGCTTCTTCATGGGCTTAGGTGCACGGGGGTAACGAGGGTTACCTATATAACAGAGACGTTCAGCTGCTAATCCACAAATTTTATGGGAAACAGCTAAGTGTTTTCTGAGAGGAAACTATTTCTTTTGCCTCTTATGATAATAAATCTAAAGTAAAAGTAAAATACTGGAGAAGGATTTTAAATAAACTTTTACAGAACAGAAGAGTAGGATTTTGGGAAATTTAAGATCTGACTACAAGGCAATTTTACTAAAAATGGTGGAATTTTTGCTCCATCGCAACTCAATTACTATTTTAATGGAGAAAGGCCCAACTAAATTGCTGGCTTTAAGGCTGAAAAATAGTGAATAGGCGAATGCTATATTTAAGGACTTTAATGAGCAGCTTTACAGTTCCGAGGTGGGTTTGGATGAACAACAGAGAATTGAATTCATATCAAAATTAAATCTCCCTCACCTAAGTGACAAGCAACGTAATTTTCTCAATTCTCCAATTGAACTGAGTGAATTAAAAGAGGCTTTAGAATCAGTGAATAAGGGTAAGGCCCCTGGCCTGTATGGCTTACCCCCAGAAGCCATACTTAGTGATATGGGATTTGCTTGGACCACTCCTTCTTGATTCCTTAAATTTTGCCATAGACACGGGTTGTTTTCACAGAGATCAGAACACTGCCCTTATTTCCCTGATTTTGAAAAAAGGGAAGAGCCCTCTCGACTGCTCTAGCTATAGGCCGATTTCATTAATTTGCATGGACACTAAGGTTTATGCTAAAGTTCTAGCCCTTAATTTAGATCAAGTTGCTGGTTTTTTAATCTCTTATGATCAGACAGGATTTATTAAGGGACGCTGTGCTATGGATAATGTTCGACGTCTTCTGAATATTATAGACATGCCCAATCCGACTGACGATCAATGAGCTGTTCTCTCACTAGATGCAGAGAAAGCCTTTGATCGCATCGAGTGGATGTATCTTTGGTCAGTTTTGAATTGTTTTGGCTTTGGTCCCCATTTTATATATATATATGGTACGAACTCTCTATAGCAATGTTTTTGCACAGGTGTTGACAGGGATCGGTTGCTCAGGTGCTTTTCTGCTGGGCAGTAATACAAAACAGGGATGCCCATTATCCCCATTGTTGTTTGCCCTTTCATTAGAGCCTCTGGCACTGGCAATTCTTCAGGATCATATAATTTCGCCTATCAGTATATACTACTCCAAACACCACATATATCCTTTTGCTGATGGCATCTTGCTGTATTTGTATAACATTTCCACTTCTGTCTCTCAGTGTCTTAAAATATTCAACGATTTTAGTAATGTGAGTGGTTATAAGATTAATTGGGAGAAATCAGTATTAATGCCATTATCTGTATTGTGCGATACTGTATCTGTGTCCTCCTTAATTCCAGTCAGTAATACATTCAAGTATTTAGGAATTCAGATCCTTCCCTCACTCCAGGCTGTAGTCAAGCAAAATTATAGTTTCTTAATCAATAATATTAGATGAGACCTAGAGAGATGGGATGGATTATTACTTTCATTGCATGGTATGATCGCAATCATTAAAATGAATGTTCTCCCTAGACTTTTATTTTTATTTTCCAGTTTTTATTTTTCATTCTCCTTATCAAACCTTTTTCAAAGAAATGAACTCCATTATAACTAAATTCATTTGGAACAACAAACATTCATTAAACGTAAAACATTACAGAGAAGTCCTGCTAAAGGAGGTTTGGCTGTTGCTAACTTTCAATTACAGGTGCATCTCAATAAATTAGAATGTCGTGGAAAAGTTCATTTATTTCAGTAATTCAACTCAAATTGTGAAACTCGTGTATTAAATAAATTCAATGCACACAGACTGAAGTAGTTTAAGTCTTTGGTTCTTTTAATTGTGATGATTTTGGCTCACATTTAACAAAAACCCACCAATTCACTATCTCAACAAATTAGAATATGGTGACATGCCAATCAGCTAATCAACTCAAAACACCTGCAAAGGTTTCCTGAGCCTTCAAAATGGTCTCTCA
>NW_015552603.1:413491-429023 GCF_001515605.1 Sinocyclocheilus anshuiensis | reverse complement strand
GTAAGCCATAATCATCAAAATTTCAAGAAATAAAGGCTTGAAATATTTCACTCTATGTGTAATGAATCTATATATGTGTTTCACTTTCTGAAATGAGTGACAAAAAATATTGACCTTTTTCATGATATTCTAATTTTTTTAGATGTACCTGTATATTCTAACTTGCCTAAAGGCTGGCTCACACTGTGCGATTTTGGCCACGATTTGGTCGTCTGAGACAAATTTTGAAAATCCTAAAAGATTCCTATAATCCTAGGCTAAAATCTGTAATCTTTGATCGCTGGTTTGACATGTTCACCAACAGCTGATTAATGGCCATTGCGATGAAATTTTACCTCCAACGAAATTCGGAAGATGTCAGAAGATCTTCCAAACACCGCACAGTCCTGCAGTGTGACTTCTCCTACGACGAACGTCAAACTGTCTTCGTTTTTCAAGACAATTGAAAACTGTCGTACAGTCTGACATTGACAACTGAGATCCCACAGTGTTACTTGATCGGAATCGAACCCACAACCTTTTGCGCTGCTAACACAATGCTCTACCACTGAGCCACAGGAACATCCTGTGATTATCATGTTCGTACAGTCTGACAATTACAATCCTAAAGGGCTTTTAAAAATCACACAGTGTGAGCCCAGCTTAAGACCATGCTCACTTACATCAAGAGGGTCGGGGATCTACAAGCATTTTTGGGCCGGCCCACTCTCACGTTGTCCTGAGACCCCGGCCTGGATATGTGCTCAAAGGTTCCCACCACTCCCTTCCGTAACCAGGTGGTGAGCCTGCTGGCGCTGTGCCCGGAGGAGGCAGATCCAGCCTTGGCGTTGCTGTGTCCTGTAAGAGCCTTGAGCATGGTGGACCGCACCCAGAGCTTCATAAGCTCAGAGAAGTTCTTTGTCTGCTATGGAGGCCAGCAGAAAGGGAAGGCTGTTTCCAAGCAGCGGTTGGCCCACAGGATAGTGGATGCCATCGCCTTGGCATATCAATCCCAAGGCGAGCCATGCCCCCTGGGGGTGAGAACTCACTCTACCCGTAGTGTAGCTTCTTCATGGGCTTAGGTGCACGGGGGTAACGAGGGTTACCTATATAACAGAGACGTTCAGCTGCTAATCCACAAATTTTATGGGAAACAGCTAAGTGTTTTCTGAGAGGAAACTATTTCTTTTGCCTCTTATGATAATAAATCTAAAGTAAAAGTAAAATACTGGAGAAGGATTTTAAATAAACTTTTACAGAACAGAAGAGTAGGATTTTGGGAAATTTAAGATCTGACTACAAGGCAATTTTACTAAAAATGGTGGAATTTTTGCTCCATCGCAACTCAATTACTATTTTAATGGAGAAAGGCCCAACTAAATTGCTGGCTTTAAGGCTGAAAAATAGTGAATAGGCGAATGCTATATTTAAGGACTTTAATGAGCAGCTTTACAGTTCCGAGGTGGGTTTGGATGAACAACAGAGAATTGAATTCATATCAAAATTAAATCTCCCTCACCTAAGTGACAAGCAACGTAATTTTCTCAATTCTCCAATTGAACTGAGTGAATTAAAAGAGGCTTTAGAATCAGTGAATAAGGGTAAGGCCCCTGGCCTGTATGGCTTACCCCCAGAAGCCATACTTAGTGATATGGGATTTGCTTGGACCACTCCTTCTTGATTCCTTAAATTTTGCCATAGACACGGGTTGTTTTCACAGAGATCAGAACACTGCCCTTATTTCCCTGATTTTGAAAAAAGGGAAGAGCCCTCTCGACTGCTCTAGCTATAGGCCGATTTCATTAATTTGCATGGACACTAAGGTTTATGCTAAAGTTCTAGCCCTTAATTTAGATCAAGTTGCTGGTTTTTTAATCTCTTATGATCAGACAGGATTTATTAAGGGACGCTGTGCTATGGATAATGTTCGACGTCTTCTGAATATTATAGACATGCCCAATCCGACTGACGATCAATGAGCTGTTCTCTCACTAGATGCAGAGAAAGCCTTTGATCGCATCGAGTGGATGTATCTTTGGTCAGTTTTGAATTGTTTTGGCTTTGGTCCCCATTTTATATATATATATGGTACGAACTCTCTATAGCAATGTTTTTGCACAGGTGTTGACAGGGATCGGTTGCTCAGGTGCTTTTCTGCTGGGCAGTAATACAAAACAGGGATGCCCATTATCCCCATTGTTGTTTGCCCTTTCATTAGAGCCTCTGGCACTGGCAATTCTTCAGGATCATATAATTTCGCCTATCAGTATATACTACTCCAAACACCACATATCTCCTTTTGCTGATGGCATCTTGCTGTATTTGTATAACATTTCCACTTCTGTCTCTCAGTGTCTTAAAATATTCAACGATTTTAGTAATGTGAGTGGTTATAAGATTAATTGGGAGAAATCAGTATTAATGCCATTATCTGTATTGTGCGATACTGTATCTGTGTCCTCCTTAATTCCAGTCAGTAATACATTCAAGTATTTAGGAATTCAGATCCTTCCCTCACTCCAGGCTGTAGTCAAGCAAAATTATAGTTTCTTAATCAATAATATTAGATGAGACCTAGAGAGATGGGATGGATTATTACTTTCATTGCATGGTATGATCGCAATCATTAAAATGAATGTTCTCCCTAGACTTTTATTTTTATTTTCCAGTTTTTATTTTTCATTCTCCTTATCAAACCTTTTTCAAAGAAATGAACTCCATTATAACTAAATTCATTTGGAACAACAAACATTCATTAAACGTAAAACATTACAGAGAAGTCCTGCTAAAGGAGGTTTGGCTGTTGCTAACTTTCAATTACAGGTGCATCTCAATAAATTAGAATGAAGGGTGGAGAAGCTCATAGCCCAAGTTGCTTGAAGTCCAGTGTTAAGTTTCCACAGTCTGTGATGATTTGGGGTGCAATGTCATCTGCTGGTGTTGGTCCATTGTGTTTTTTGAAAACCAACGTCACTGCACCCGTTTACCAAGAAATTTTAGAGCACTTCATGCTTCCTTCTGCTGACCAGCTTTTTGAAGATGCTGATTTCATTTTCCAGCAGGATTTGGCACCTGCCCACACTGCCAAAAGCACCAAAAGTTGGTTAAATGACCATGGTGTTGGTGTGCTTGACTGGCCAGCAAACTCACCAGACCTGAACCCCATAGAGAATCTATGTCGGCTATGCTTTTTTAAGACTTGGTTGGAGGTAAAATCTGAGATTTCTTGGCGTAACACAGAAGCATCTGCTGTGCTTCTACATCAACTACAAGATATGTTATTTACTGGTGTAAAAAGACCTAATGTTTGATGATAAAATCGTGGGTAACTCTTAAAATCTGGAATGATGTTTGTACATTTATGGGATGTTCTAGTAAATTTACAAAAGAGTCTCTGATTTGGAATAATCATAATATACAATCTGGGGAAAAACACTTTGTCTTCAAGCCATGGTCTGATCAATGTGTATTTGTTCTGGGTGACATTTTTAATAATCAGGGCCTAAGGTCCTTTCAGTATTTGAAAGAATGTTACAATCTTTCTGGATATCCCTACTTTTTGTATTTAAGGTTGAGAAGTGCAATGCGCGCATATGGAGTACCATGGAACTGTAACTTGGACGCTGATCCACTGATGGACTGTGAATTTTTCTCAGACATGAGGAGCAGTTTCATTTCTTTATAACAAACTGTTGAATCATGGCTCCGGTGCACTTTCCATCACTACAATATGGAAAAAGGAACTGGCCCCCTATAAACCTAACTGGGACTGGATATGGGAAAATGTTCCTATGATGTCCAAGAATACTGCCCATCAACTTTAAACTGATCCACAAGGTCTGTGGAACTCTGTATGTGTTACATAGAATGAAGCGCTTGCCTACTCCCTTTTGTACATTGCGTAACTCTGTGGGGACCTATATGCTAATGTTCTTTGACTGTCCACTCATTAGTAAATTTTGGGATAAAGTTTTTGTAATTGTTACAGAATTATGTGATAGGGTTATTCCTAAACATCCCAATATTTGTTTGCTCACTCAGCACTAACTGCAGCCAAGAAGGTAATCTTTAAAATTTGGTATGAACCCACATTCCCGGCTGACAAAATGTGACTCATAGATCAAAAAAATATTGCACTGTTTGAACACTCAACAGCAAGGATTACTAAAGCTAAACCATCTTAGCCCTGTGACCTAGTTTTCCTCGTGTGTCTAATTAGTCATCATGTTCACCTGTTTAGTTCAATTATCTTGTTAGTTCCCCTCTTATTTAAACCCTGTGTTCTTACCCAGTGTTTGTCCGGTCTCATCAACTCTACCCTGTGTTGGATGACAGACTTTCTAAAATGTCATCTTCGTGTGTTTATTGATAGCGTAGTGTGACAGTATGGTAGAAGGTCTTGGTCTGAGTCTGGCTATCAAATTAGCATATCTGAGAATTCACTACATTGCCGGAAGATGCTGATTTGATAACTTACAAACGTCAATGTTGACAGTGAGTCCTTAAGATTGATTTTAAAAACAAATGGGAATTGTCTGCAGTGTGAACTTGGTGTCAAACAAACATGAGCCACAGCCATGCTTATCTTCACCTCCTATACCTGTTCCAGCAGTGTAATCAGGAAAGCCTTCTTGAAATAGTGCGTTAAGTTCACATCAGTCACATCACCTTTCATCAGATTCTCATGGTAGCTGAGTAAATCCTCACCTTATCCAGCTCTGTCAGTAATGTGGCGTTAAAAGCTTTCTTAAAGTTCTCAAGAAACACCAGGTCTGACTGATAATGGACCTTGTTTGCTAAGATAATTGTTGTCCCTGTTTGACAAAAGTGAAGCATGGTGTCAAGAAGCTCATTGAGGCAGTCATGGTGATAGACCACATCAGCTGCAAAAACATAATCGTAATGATGGGTGGAGTGGGGAAACATCTCTAGTTTGTAATGAGAATTCTTAGGGTAAACAAAATGCACACAGTTAAGTAAACTGGCCCTCTCCAATAAAATATTGATAAATTAAGTATTTAAATGTAATAATTTATGCATCATATGTTATGCAGTGCTTTTCAAGGTAAATAAAATACACACGATAATGCAAAATGTACATCATTTTGTTGGTTTTGTGGTGCAATGTAATCTAAACGTAGCATTCAACCTTTAATTTTTAGCCATTAATTCCATCCCTGTTGGCTTCTATGAGTCTAGGCAGCTGGTATGCCCTAAATTGATTCCACAGAAGGGAAACCCAATATAACACTCATTATATCTCTGCAGGCCACATGAGGTCATTGCTGTTAAACTCTTATCCAACTGGCTCGCACTAAATCCGCTCTGTATCTTCTCCAGTTTCTTGTATGGTTGTCAAAATTCTCTGGAATCAGTGGGCAATTGAACATCTTCACCATGTAGGGCCTGATATTTTGGTGATTTGGCACCAGAGACACCAAGCTACATTTACACCATTTGACAGATGCGTGCATGAAGAGAGCATCTTGTTAAAATGACTGGCTTTCCTGCTTGAGGATGTTTTTGAAAACTCTCTTCTGCAGGAGTAGATGTATGTGGATTGTATGTGGTGTACATGTGTTTGCATCATGTAATAATGACACTGGCAGACTCAAGCACATGCTGCCAGTATCAAATATCTCTGTTACATGGTCCAAATGGGCTGCTGTTCTCAGAAGATCCAGAACATGTTTGTAATCCATTACTGCTACGTGCTGTTAGTCATGAACACATCTGGTTCTTCTTAACTTAGAAACTATGCCAAAAAAAAAACAGGTCTACTTTTATCTAGAAGTGCCCAATAATAAAGACCTGTAAACATTGTAAGCAATGTTGCAGAATCAGTTGTTTAGAGAAGGAAACCGGACACAGTATTTTCATCTGAATCTTCCATTTCCCAGCAATGAATATGCCCGTGTTCAAATTGTAAAAGTAAATTTTCTGTATCAAAAAGTCATCAAAACTCAAGAGAGTGAATGTTATGAAAAACGTGATCACATCAAAATAGTAGTACTGCTCACAACTCTCTAGAACAGAGATATTCAATGCATGATTGATCATATTTACATTTACATGGATTACAGAAATGCAAAGTTTCAGAACTAAACATGAATTTTGACTTCTGAATGCTGCACGAAGTTGTAAAGCTAGAGTTCCGACCTTGATTTTCTGCTGGTGAACTGCTGTGATGGTGGTTTGCTTGTGAATTTGGAGTTGATTGTGGGGGATCTGCTACACTTTTGGACCAAAGGTCAGGTTCACCATCCAGAGCATCTCCATGGATCACAATGGTGATGCTTCTTTTATCAGAGATGAGTAGATGAGTTTGTTTCTTCCAAGCTCATCAAGACGTTTTTAACTTCAAACCGCTGCTTCGGGCTAAAATAAATGTCCATAATGCTTAATAACTCTTCCTCCAGTGAAAATCTGGTCTGAATCAGGAGAGAAATCTACACAGATCAAGCACAGTTTACAAGCCAAAACAGTCCAGAACGGTTCTAAACAAATGTGTGGGTGGATTTTGATGTGAGAGACATGTGAGATGGACTTTTTCACTGTAGGAAGTGTTATTATGGAAGCAATGGTTTAAAGATAAAAATATCTTGATTAAATTGATGATGGATTTGTTTCTTACAAACGCACAGCTTTTGGCTTCACAAGACATTAATTGATGGACTGGAGTCATTACTTATTTACTACTACTTATCAATTTAATATTACTTATTACTTACGTATCCTACTAGTTTCACTTCTGTTTCAGTTTTTATAACCATTTCTTACTATGTGTAAGTAAGTTGTTGTTTTTTAGCATGTAAGTTTGGCAGTATTATTTTTTAGGATTACTGATAAACTGGATTACTGATAAACTACTGTCGTTTGATTTGTATTATTTGTATTTGTTATTTATTTTAATTTTAGTTAAATTATATCTGAATTTTCTTATGTCTGTATAGGTCTTTTATTAAGTTTTAGTTGTATTTAATTTGAGTTATTTTAATACTTCAACAAACTAAATGGAAATGAAATAATATATATATTGAATTTATAAATGTGTATGTATATATATAAATATATATACGTATGTGTGTGTGGTTGTACATAAACATATGTAGTTGTTTTTTTTGTGTTTGGCTTAGTGTTATTTTAGAATCATTATTATACTCTTATACCTTTTGTTCTTTCATATTTTGAATTGTTTTTAGCTTTATTTTTTGTTTTTCATTTAAATATTAAGTTTTGAAATTTTGTTGCATGCATTTGTCATTTTTATTTAATTTCATTATTTTTTTAAAATGTGTATAAGTAGTATTTATAAAGTTGTAGCTTTTAGTTTTGGATCTGTTTTTAGTTGTTTTAATACTACAATTGATTGCTTCTGTTGTCCTCATTTGTAAGTCGCTTTGGATAAAAGCGTCTGCTAAATGACTAAATAAATCAATAAATAAAAAAATTACTTGTGGATTATTCTAATGTTTTTATGTTTGGACTCTCATTCTGACGGCACCCATTCACTGCAGAGGATCCATTGACAAGCTAGTGATGTAATTTCTCCAAATCTGATGAAGAAAACCTCATCTACATCTTGGATGGCCTGAGGGTGAGGATTTTCAGCTAATTTTCATTTTTGGGTGAATTTTTAAAAAATCCTTTAATAACATTAACCAGCATTATTAAATGACTATGAAATATTGGTGTGATATTAGTTAACATTGTCCAACAGCCATGTGCTCTATATCTTTTTCATTTCATTGCAAGGTAATTACATTTTAAATGATTACGAAGACAAACATTTGATTTCCTATTTATTTATTTCGAATTTTAGAATAAAGTCACTGATGAATCATTCACAATAAGAGCAGGAACATGAAGACAGTAAATAGAGTCTGTTTTAAATTATTGTTGATGTAAATTATGTGAGTAAAATATCAGATACAGTCTACGCCAATGGCCACAGGATTATTTTAAACTATATGTAATATAATAATTAATATACTAATATGCAATTTAATTTATATTTACTTTAAAAGTATTGCATTTTTTTATAATTATTCACATTAATTATATACAAATAATTCATATATTATTTATATATAATTAATAATTAATATTAATTGTAATTATTTAACTTAAAAAAAAAAAAAGATCAAGATGTAAACTGAAATCATATTTATTTTCCCCCTCTGTAACTATTGTAGCAGTTCTTAAAACTTCTGGAATCACAAAATGAATTGCGGTTAATGAATGTAGCTATATTACCCCTCCAAATTTCTGTTAATAATATATGATAAAATAATAGTTCTGTTAATATATTAGGGGCCCTTCAAAATAATTGAAAGCCGCTGGTCTGCGCAGTGTCTCCGCGCCGTTTGCACGCGCGGTACAGCTTTATTCGCAGGCTGGGCAAGTTATAAAGTTCCTCCAGACTAAAGTGTTTCTCAAATGTGTCCACGAAGCTGTTCTCCGGGTCCAGACGGAACCGCATGGCCCACAGGATGACGGTGTCGTCTGAGCTCAAGTGCATGAAGGTCTCCATGAGCTCGTGGAGGTAGGGATGCCCGTACACCACATCTGCGGCGATGATGTAATCGTAGTGACAGGTTGTGCGTGGGAATCTTTCCTCCAGCTGTTTCCCCCAGCTGAGCTCGGTTACACACGGCTCGTGCCTGCAGCGCCTTCTGGTGTTGCGGTTCACATTGTGTCTCAGGTTACTCAGGACATCCGGCAGGTCTGTTGACGTCACCTTTGCACCTGCAGGTGGAGAACAACACCGTGGTATGGTTTTACTACTATCCCCTATAAAACTAAAGAATATTATGATATTAATTTAATTTGAGCTAAATTTAAATAACTAAACATTTTTTATTACAAATATTTTTAAACGAATTGGCTGGTCTGTCTCACCCAGCAGGCTGGTTACTATGGTAACAAGACCCGTTCCGGCACCTAGCTCAATGATGTTCTTGTCCATCAGGTTATATTCCTCACGGTGAGTGTCGAAGAAATGACACAACACCATGGCCTACAAACAGACACCGGTTAGTTCTGCTTTTCTTTCTCAGTTTAAATGATCTGAGTGAGTGATACGTACTGAGGGCCACAGAACGGCCCCGTAACAGTCCGTCGACTCTGTGATTTTGATCTCCATGTCTGCAAACTCATATCCTTCCCATGCTTCAGTTTTGATCAGCGACGGACGAAAGTGTCGCTTCATAATCGCTGCTGCCAGCTCAGCATCTGCAGTGACATCTGCAAACACAGACAGATCTCTCACATTTACAGCAATGCGTTCAGAGGACACTTTTATCTCAACCTCTTGGATTTAAAAAGACTCTCCACTGTCCAACACAATACGCAAAAAGGCCCACATACAGGTATATACTGCAAAAAAGGAATTTTCAAAGTTGTAAATGAAACCGATTATTTGAGTATGTTTTACAAGAAAATACTGTTTCAGTCTTTCTGCTTCAAAATTCCACATTTAAATCAGTGTTACTTGATCTATTTGCAATTATTTGTAAACATTTACCAGCAATTCTGAGTGAAAATTGTTTAAAAGTAAATCCTACACCATTTTTTTCAATGTAGAATACAATTTCCTTTCTTCTGTATGTTGACTAAAGTTATGACAAAGCTGCTTGTTTTTAAATGTTCAAACTGAGTGTCAGTATATTAATTAACCATACGTTTCCATGATTCCATTCCATGATTCTATAAATTTCAAGAACTGTATGTTAAATAAAACCAATAGTTGAATGAATGAATGAATGAATGATGCATTTATATAGCGCTTTACTGTGTATTGTTGTACACCCAAAGCGCTTTACAATCATGTGGGGGGGTCTCTCCTCAACCACCACCAGTGTGCAGCATCCACTTGGATGATAGTTATTAAGGAGGGAAAAAAACATCTTGATTTTGTTGTTTAATACTTTGTTAGATTAATTTCATATGTAATTATTAATATTATTATTATTAATAGCTCAATTATTATTGTCTTTATTATTGTAAGAAATAATAAAATAACACAAATCAGGGGTTTAAACCTTTTTAGACATTTCACAGTTGGTTTGGGTTTTGGTGGTTCCTTTTGTCCATGAGTCTGCCCCCAGAGGCCCCTCCTCTCCATGAGTCTGCCCCCAGAGGCCCCTCCTGTCCACGAGTTTTCCCCAGAGGTGGCGGCTTCCGCAGCAGAACCTCCAGAGGTGGCGGCTTCCGCAGCAGAACCTCCAGAGGTGGCGGCGTCCACTTCTGAACTCTCTGTCTGCCCCGTTATGGCCAAGGAGGCTGTCCTTGAACTCTCTTCTTGTCCTGTTACGGCCACAGAGGCCGTTGTTAACCTGTCTGTGCTCTCTGTTCCAGTCCTGCCTGATCTGCCGTGGTGGTTCCATGTGCCATAGTCTCCACTGAAGTGATCGTCGGCTCCGCCCTGGCTTCCTGCTCCGCCGGCTCTGACCTGGTGGTCTTCTGCTCCGCTGTGGCTTCCAGCTCTGCTCCATGGCTCAGGTCCTCCATTGTTCCACAATCTGCCATTGCTCCATGGTCCAGGCCTGCCATTTCCCCATGGTCCAGGTCCACCCCTGCACCACAGCCCTCTGTTCCAAGGCCCGCCACTGCACCACGGCCCAGACCCACCTCTGTTTCACGATCCTGATCTTGTTCCCCTTCATGGACATGGCCCTCCACCCCACCCCCTGGACCACCTCCACTCCACTACCCTCCTGAACTTTTTGGGGTTTTGAGGTTTTGGGGTGGGGGGGGGGTATGTCACAGTTGGTTTTGGGTTTTGCTGGTTCTTGTCATGTGTTTCCTTTGACCCTGTCATGTGATTTTGCCATGTGGTCTTTTTGTTCATGTGTCTAGTTCCCATTGGTTCCTTTGCTATATGTGTCATGTGTTCATTGTTTGGTTTGTCATGTGACTCCCTGTAGTTTGATATAAGTAGCCCTCATGTTATTACAACTCGCCTTCAGTGGACTAACCTTTACAAGACATCTCAAGGAGATGGAAAGATCTCATCCTAGATTGAATTTGGTGTAGGTAAGATTTACTTTGAAACAATTATCATTATATAGGTATTTGGGCAGCAGAAGAGGAATACTGTTGTACAGAAAATACCAGCAAACAAGTACAACCCCAATTCTGGAAGAGTTGGGACGTTTTGTGAAATGCCATAAAAGTCAAGAATATGTGATTTGTTCATTCTCTTTAACCTTTATTTAATTGACTAAACTACAAAGAAAAAAAATCCAATATTTTCACTGGCCAACTTAATTTTATTTTGTAAATATAAACAAATTTTGATTTTGATGGCTGCAACACATTCCAAACAAGTTGGGACAAAGGCATGTTTAACACTGTGTCACATCAACTTTCCTTTTAATTACAATGTTTAATTGTTTGGGAATTGAGAATACCAATTGTTAAAGTTTTGCAAGCAAAATGTTTGTCTAATCTCACTTGATACAAGACTTCAGATGCTCAGCAGTCTCTGATCGTCGTTGTCTGATTCTCCTTTTTATGACTGGTCATACATTTTCAATAGGAGACAGATCTGGACTGATCTAGCACATTCACTCTGATCTACGTGTCTACAAAACCACGCTGTTGTAGCACATGCAGAAAGAGACCTGGCATTGTCTTGATCTAATAACCATGGACTTCCCATGAACAACGTGATCTTGATGGCAGTACATGTCTCTGTACAATTTCAATATATGCCTCCATTAGGGTGACCATACGTGCCATTTTTCCCAGACGCGTCCTTGCCAGGATTTGTTTTGGCTTTGTTTTCATGCTTGCTGAAGGTAATGATCGAAAAGTAGTTTGACCAATAACATGCAGGCATTGTACATAATGGACCAATCATGGTGTGTGTGAGAAGGTGGGATTTACGGTCAAAGCGATGCAGTTACGCATACATAGGATGTGTGTTCGACTTAAAAGCAGCGCGGCTCAGATCGATCAGTGTTTGACATCAAAGTACCTCGAGAGCATTTTGAAAGCATAAGGAACCATCTGTATGGTATTTTGATGTCATACACCAATGTACACACGCAAACAAAGCCAAAACCTAGATATTTTAGGCAATATAGAAATCCTGGCCAGGACGCGTCTGGGAAAAATGGCACATATGGTCACCCTACCGCCATGTCAATGGTACCTTTGCACATATTCCAGTCACCCATGCCGTTTGCTCTGCTGCACCCCCATACCATGACAGACATTTGCTTTTGCATGTCGTTAGTGAAAGTCTGGATGGTCCCTTTGGTCTTTGGGACTGAGAACTCAACGTCCATTTTTCCCAGAAACAAGTTGAAATGTGGACTCATCTGACCACAGCACACATTTTTTTTGACTATCTGAGATAAGCTCTGGCCCAGAGAACCCTGCTGCATCACTGCATAGAATCGATGTATAGTTTTCTCCTAGAGTAACAGAGATTCAAGTTGCATTTATTGAAGCAGCAGCAGACTGTGTTAAGTGACAGTGGTTTACTAAATTACTCCTGAGCACATGTGGCTATATTTAACATCGCAGCATGACGGTTTCTTATGCAATGCCATCTGAGGGCTCAAAGGTCATGCACATTCAGCTGAGGTTCCTGCCTTGCCCTACACAGACTGAGATTTCTCTGGATTCTCTGAATCTTTTCACAATATTATGTATGGTAGTTGGTGAAAGACCTAAATTCTTTGCAATTTTGCATTGAGAAATTCTCTCATGAAATTTGGTACAAAGTGATGAGCCATGATCCAGCTTTGCTTGCAAAGAGTGAGATGCTCCTTTTATACCAAAACATGATACCCTCACCTATTACCAATTCACCTGCTTACTGTGAACTGTTTCAAAACAGTTTCACTTGGATATTCTATAACCTTTTCACTTTTATTTTGCCTCTGTCCCAACTTTTTTGGAGTTGCAGCCATCAAAATCAACATTTGTTTATATTTACAAAATGTATTTAAGTTGGTCAGTGAAAACTTTGGAAATCTTATCGTTGTACATTTGTCAGGTAAATAAAAGTTAAAGCGCATTAACAAATCACAGATTCTCGATTTTATTGCATTTTACAAAATGTCCCAATTCTTCTGGAACTGGGGTTGTAAAACACTGAATTAAACATGACATTTTAAAGTAGAAAAATAGTATTTTTTTTTGTTGTAAAACACTACAATAATTTTTTTTTTTTTTTGAAATTTGAAAAAAAATTTGAAAAATCATTTTTTACAGTGTACTGTATATGGAGTATATATATACTCCATTGGACAGTGGAGGGCCTTGAGAACCACTGCTTTATTAATTGTTTTAATAATTAAAAATAAATAGAACATATAACATTTAGTTTGCCTTCTGAAGTTGATAATCAACATTTTCTAAGATGCTACCTTTATACAAGAACACAGAACTGATCTGGGTGCTCTCTAAGTGATTGTTGTTAATCTGTAAAGACATTCCAGTAGCGAATAATGCACAGTTCACTTCTACTCAGAATCATTGTGTATTTTCTACGTTAGTGCTGTACGAACTACTTATAAAGCAATTTTATTCACACCTACCCTCATTGTTTTCATCCTGGTCCATTTGTGTGTCTGAAAGCCGAAGGTCCTTAAAAGTACAAATTCACAGGAGCACTTCAACTTTCCCTCATTGGTCTCTGTGTCTCTGTCCCAACACTGGGTTTGAGATGATTGACAGCAGCAGCTGCGCAGTGAATGCAGGTCAGCCAGTGAAAGGGAGGGCGCCAGATCCAAGATTAAAAAGATACTCTCTCTCGAACACAAGAGATGATCTGGACTCGGTTCTGGAAGCAGGAATTTAGATGTTGTTTGGCTGAGATCACAATAACACTTCAATCAAACGCGATGAGCAGCTGAACTCCTCTGACCTTTAAAGTCAAACACTCAGTTGAGGCTCTGCGCCAGGAGTTTTACTATAGTGTTATATAACAGGAGCAATAAACCATCTAACTGATGTCTATGGCTCTTTGTTGTTCTCCCTTCAGGTCAGCTTTATGACTTCAAAGCCCCTCATTCTCAAAGATGATATTTTAAGACCACAACATATTTCTGATACTTTTGCTGATACTTTTACAAAGCTGCTCATTTTAAAACTTTATTTACAGAAACTAGGCGTGGTAATATATGAAAAAAATTATAATTCAAAAGTTAAAAAATTTGGGATCAGTATCATTTTGAATGTTTTGTAAAGACATTTCTTTGATCAAAAATAACTTGTGAAATATTATTACAATTGAAAAGAACAGTACAGAATCGGGTAGAATTGCTACAAGTTTAAAATATACTTTAATACATAATTCATTCCTGTGATACAAAGCTGAATTTTCAGCATCATTAACTCTAATCTTCAGTGTCATGATCCTTCAAAAATCATTCTAATATGCTGTTTTGTTATCAGTGTTGGAAACAGTTGTGGTGCTTAATATTTTTTGTATATAACCTGCGATACTTTTTCAGGATTCTTTGATGAACAGAGTGTTAAGAACAGCATTTATTTAAAATAGAAATCTTTTGTAACATTATACACTACCGTTTAAAAGTTTGAGGTCAGTCATTTTTTTTGTTTTTATACATGCTTACACAGTTTTTGAAACTATGGCTCCATTTCTACACAAACTCTACACACACAAAACCACAAAACACACACACATCATGCAAAATGTCACACACACAGTATCTTGCAAAAGCAAACACGTCTTTTAAAACTATTTTAAAACTTGTATTTTTGCGTAGAAACTCTACACACAAACATAAAATAATTAGCCACATACACACCAAACTACACAGATATGAAAAATGTAAAACACTACTCTTGTGTGTGTCTTTTGCTTGTTCAGAGTGCAATGGAGTGCACAAGAGTTTGTCATAGCACTCGCATACATGCACATACACTGTATATACAGTATGTATGTACAACTGATGTTTTACACGCACATAGTATATAATCATATATACACTGTAAACAGAAATGCAAGGTGGTAAAAACAATTTATTTTCTCCAAACTCCAAACACTGAGTTTTGATTTCTAAGTGAACAAATAATGTATTTTCACACATAATCACTGGCTGTAGGTCATGAGTAAACGATCAGGGCATTTCAACGGCACTGTTTCCCAAATGAAACAAAAGAGCTGTTAGCTTTGAACGAGGTGTGTAATGTAGAGAACTGTGTTTGTTTTACAATAGCAAACTGAGTTTAAAGCACGTAATGTGCTTGTAGTTTTGCAGACTTGGTCTAAAGATTAGGTTTATGAGTGAATGGTTTCACTAGAGTGGGCCTCAAGTACCACTTTTAGAGTCTAAGCAGTTTTAAAAAACTGTAATACTTTTATTCAGCATGGTTGTGTTAAATAATAAAATGATAAAAAAAAAACAACGAAAGTAAAGACTAATATTGTTAGGAAAGATTTCTATTTTGAATAAATGCTGTTCTTTTCAACGTTTTATTCACCAAAGAATGCTAAAAATATGTATCACAGGTCCCCCCCCACCCCCCCCAAAAAAAAACCCTTTTAAGCAGCACAACTTGTTTCCAA